>NW_027495713.1:0-229601 GCF_021521415.1 Bidens hawaiensis | reverse complement strand
CGATTTCTAGGGTTCTGGATTTACGGATCTGCTCTGATTGCTCGCTGTTACGGTATATCATCTGCCCTAATTAAGCCTTTCTATTATGCTTTTCTATTTCAATTGGATTATTAGGTTTACTATATAGTTCATATTGATTTCAATTACTGTTGTTGAATTGTTGTGAATTCATAACCGGTTGCGTTATTTGGATGAATTTGTGCTTACGTTATAGATTTCAATTACTGTTTAGTTTGTTGATCTGATCCCAAAACACGTGTAGGTGCAACACACTGAAGCTCAAATAAAAGGGAATAGTGAAATTGTGTGTATAAGAAAACTTACAGTTTAATATATATAATAATAGTAATATGATAATATCCTTTTGCTATAAGTTTATGTCATTAGTTTGTTTGACTCTTGGGTGATTTTCGCTTGAATAATTTTGCAGGGGAGTGTGATTGATCGAATGCGTACATTAGTTTGTTAGTTTTTATTGTTAATGGGTCAGTTAGCTAACAGCACGGAACACAGCTAACACGAATTATCTAATCCTACTTCTAAATCTACACCTTTGTCCAACATGGAACTTGACGAGTTTTTGGTTGAAAACAGTTATCTTATTTAGTTATTTACTATCTTATTTATTTATAGAACCAGTCAAGTTTACATAAAGAAAAATTAGATTATGAGCATGCAAAGTAACATGTTCTCTGGTATATAACTTTCAATTTAAATAGCCTCACTTATGTGAGTTTAGGTCAACAACTCTAACATACATAATTGGCTGATATTGACACTAAAAAATTGAGAATCAATTAATCTTGCAATTTATTTAATCAAGTCAAATTACATATCTTCATTTAATTCTAAAAATGTCAGGTTATTAACATTATAACGTATCCAATTTATCATCTGCATACAATTAGATTTCAATTGCATTGTTTTGTTGAGTTTGTGATGTAGCTGTCTAGTTTGTTGATCTTATCGTGATTTGGTTTTTTAATTGTAGCTGTTTGATTTCACTTTCACCATCATTATTTTTATAAAATAAATCCTTTTTTTGGTCTAATATTGTTTGTTTTATCCTGTTAACTGTATGTAACACACATTACTACATCTTTTTAGTAGAGCCTGGTTTAGATAACTTGTGTTTTTGACACTATAGTAAAAGAAAGAATCTTGTTTTAAAGATTAGGTAAAGATTTATTTCTAAACTGTATTTAAATTATGATCATGCAAGGTGTTTATTTCTAAACCTTTTGTGTTGGACACAAGTTTCTTCTGATGAGTTTCTTTAAATGATTCTTTAGCAACAGAACCAATATTGGTAAGATTGTTTTTTTAGGGTGGTTAAGATTGTTTTTTTTTAATAGTTTACATTACTATCTTTTGGAAAATAAGCTGGAAAATCAAAGCCAACCCCCTAACATGACATTTATGGAAGTAGTTGGTTAGTTGCCTGCCCATTGGCCGGGTCACCTTGCTTACCAGGATACATAGGTAGAAATGCCCAAAAGTTAATATACTTGAGTCGGTAGTAGCTTGTTAGGGCTAGAACAACGTTAATACCATTTATCTAGGCAGATTATAAATTCAAACAATATTTTGGACTACCTTAATACCTCCTGAACATTGTCATTTGATTTTACTCTTTCTGCATCTTAATATTTTGGTATGAAATTAGAAATTACTTAGTTTGAATGAGTTACTAACAGCAAGTATAATCCAATTTCTCAGGTTGGGGGAGGGAACGATACATACACGGATGCTGATATTGATGGAATTCGTGAAGAATGGTCGAATTTTGTGGCATCCTTTATGTACTAGTGAAAGTTTGCATCGATGGAATTCATGAATCGTTACCTTTGAAATGCTACTGATTTTGAATACTTTTTAGTATTTTGTGAAATATTATATGAAATGCATTATATATTTTGATGTATATATATATATATATATATTCATATGGAAATTATAATTCTGCCAATTTTTTTTAATATTTAAAATAATGACACGCAAATGTAGATCAAAAAACAAGTCAAGAACACATGTCAAAAATGCATGCCAAGAACGCGTGTCATAAATGCGTGTCATAAACAGATGACACGCAAATTCTTTTCATCTTTCTTTTATGATATGATCTTCCTTGATACGCTTCTGCGTGTCATCTACCCAATTTAATGACGCACATTACGCGTCATTAAAGATGTATTTTCTAGTAGTGTATGCTTGTCACCTACCATATAAACAATCCTAAGAAGCAAGATGATACACACCACATGCAAGACTCAACAAATTACAATACTCTTCCTCTCTCCTCTTTGTTAGCGCCAGACCAAACAAATTTGAACACCTCTATACACCGTAGTAAACCACCGTCACCATCATACTCCTCACGGCAAAAACAGTAGCACTACAAAACCGCCACTTCCCACCACGCAAAATACCATCAACCACTAAACACTCTCTCACTCCATCTCCGTTACACCGCTAGCCACCGTCACATTCTCCAACAGCAACCATCTCCACCACCTTCACCACTACAGTACGCTACCTGCTACCACCACCCCGTACCACGGCGAACTACCACACCGGACTCCCTACCATCAACGGTCATCTTCCTCTCACTCCCTACATCACTGTAATGACACCGAAAAACCACCGCAACACACCACCGTCAAACCGTCACCACTAACAACCACCTACGCACCACCAACAACCACCTCCAGTAGACACCGTGAACCATCATCTCGGAACCACCATCATCAACGCCACCTCCCTCCTCTCTCTACGCTCAGTCTCTCTCTCTCTCTCTCTTCGGTTCTACAACACACGCACATACACCGCTGCCCACCTTCTCCCTCTACCGCTCACCATCGGTACTGGTCTACCACCCTATTATGGTTTCAAATCCGACCCGAGATACCTCTAAGGCCCATTTATTTGACCCGAACGCGGCCTGAAACAGATTTTGGTCTCTTCCTGTAAACTGAACACACCGAGCCTGCTACCCGTTCTAAGGTAAAGCAAGGATTACGAGCGTTAAGTTGTCAGACCGAGCAATTCACGAAGTGGATCAACTAGCACAATGTCTGTGTACACAATCCCTATATAACTAAGTGAGCTAGCCTTCTTAAACTTATTTTTTTATATATTTATATATATAAGTTGTCTTTGTGCTAAGCTTGTCACCCAACAGTACGGTATACTACACCATACCAAGTTCATGAGTATATATGTAAACTTGTTAGATATGAGCATTTGTACGTAAAAGGATATGAACAGTAAAAACTTTGCTAAAATATAATTATGCATTGTTTCATGTAATAAATAAATAAGAAGTTTGCTAGAAATATGCTAGGATGGTAAATGGTTAACTACACGTAAATAAAAGGGACTAAGTAAATAAATATATTTAAAAGTCACTATATATATATATAACGTGAAAACCTTTACGAAGAAAATTACGGAAACGATACGTACATGAAGTTAGTCATGGAAAAGTATTAACGAAAATGTATTAATATTATATTATTATATTATTTTATTAACAATTTCGGTTGTAACTTAAAAATATAATGTTCATGAAAATAAATACATATATTTACTTCATACCCGCCTGCCAGACAAAACGACGGTTATATTAAAAGACAACATGAATGAATGAGAAATAAATGGAATAATTCATGTTCGTAGTATTTATATAGTTATATGATTATTTACTTTCAAAAGAATACAAAACCTTGTTACCAACGGGTCATCCAGAAATCAAACAAAACGTCCGGTTGGTGAAAGCAACCGACACAATATAATAAACGAAACGTCTAGATTGGTGAAAGCAATCGACACAAATATAATAAACGAAACGTCCGGTTGATGAAAGCAACCGACACAATATAATAAATGAAACGTCTGGTTGGTGAAAGCAGCCGACACAAATGTAATAAACGAAACGTCCGGTTGGTGAAAGAAACCGACACAAATATAATAAACGAAACGGCTAGTTGGGTGAAAGTGGCACCGACTTGCGAGTCGATAACGGTAACTAACTGACCTTGCGCGTTTAGGACATGTGGAGGCAGCGGACCTTGAGTTTAAACTTAAACTGATAGGAAACGGAACACTAAACTAACGAGGTGAGTTTCACAACCCTTTTTTACTATTTTATTGTTTTATAAATCCGGGGTGGAAAACATACACAACTGCTTTTATATACGATAATTAGAAGCAAAACACCAATCCTTATGCGAACATTAGTTGAACTATTTAGTGCTATAAGTCTCTTGCTTACATACTATAACCATTAGCTAACGGAGTTAGCCACAGGAATATACGGATAGTACTATTAATGTTGACATTTTCCCCTATTTTAAGTTAGTCGCTCTAACCTCCGATATTGCAATCGAAACAAGGTGCGTATATTCCATCTGAGAGATTTGAACAGGGCAAAATAATATAAGTCGTGGTTTGGTTATAGGCTCAGGGTTCATCATATTAATTCATAGATTTAGCTAGTCTACAGAGGATCATCGTATTTGTTTCAATATGTTATCGTATACTTGTTTGCGAACTGATTCAATGATTTATGAATAACGTGATTTCACATCGAAACTCAAAACCTGTGAACTCACCAACCATTGTGTTGACATTTTAAAACGTATGTTTTGCAGGGAATTAACAACGCACGTAAGGAATCATGGAGTCAAGACCTCAATACATAATTAGGATACCAATTTTTGAAGGGATTTTTCTTGTATAAACCGAATGATGCTTGGGTCATATACGAGAAATTTCTTTATGTTAAACTATTTTGTTTAGAGACAAATTATGGTTTATAAACACTTTTTAAAACTATTGGTATCCTAATATATTTATGTTGTCGATAATCATATGCTTATGGTATGCATGACGTCACGTGCCCGCGTTTCCGCCTTGACGGGGTGTGACAGTTATAAGCAAGAGTAGGAGGCTCAGTTATGAGCAAGAGTAGGAGGCTCGGTTATAAGCAAGAGTAGGATGCTTGGTTATGAGCAAGCGCATATGAATATAGTTATGAAATGATAGACAAACATAGAAAAAGTAAATAAAGATTATAAACATTATGCTATGTATAAATGTATGAAATATGTAATGTATTTACAAAGCGTATGTTATGAAAAGTAAAGAAACGTTAGAACTCATTCAGCGTATAGCTGACTCTTAGTATGCATGTAGATATTGTGATGACGTGGCAAGCTTGGGGTGTGTACGAGGTTATCCATGTTGAATAATAGATAGAGAAGGAAGTTGTTATATATAAAGTTTTAAATTTCCGCTGCGATGTGTATAGACTTTCGCTGTAACAAACTACGTTTATGAGTAAATCTAACGCCGAATGTAAGGCTGCCAGGCTTTATAAGTTGGTATCAGAGCAAAAGTTTGAGAGATTTAAGCATCCCTACATGCTTAGACTCAAACAGATAATGTGACCAAAGAAGAAAGAAAATATGGATAGCCGTATGCCACTCAAGCAAGCTTAATACGTGAGACTCCTCACGTATAATGTAGGGATAAGTAAGAAGTTTACGTGAATTGCTAGAGATAGAATTACTTGCTTATATTTGAAATGTGTGATTGACTAACTGTTTTAAGTAGGACCAAGCACAAGTAGACTCACGAAAAGAAATATATAGGACACGGAGAGTAACGCGAGCAGCTAATCTCAGGTGGCCACTGTTATTACCTGCAGCCTTACTATCCTTATACTAAATAGTTCCTCACGTGACGATGTTTTTGTTTTTTCTTTAGAATTCAAATAGCTGGTGCTAAGACTAATGCTAGACAAGGAGGTGCGCACGGGACACCGTGGTAGACCATGTATCCACGAGTACCCTCCGAAGAACCGATTACAGAGCCTAGTGAAGACAGAAGCATGACTGTACGTGAAGAAGAGTATCAACTCGATCCTGCTATTCAAGCTGCAATTACTCAAGCAGTTGCAGCTACAGTGAAGGATCTCCAATCAGACAAGTCTACTGAAAGTCGTACCAAGACTGTTGAGGAAACTGGGGAAAGTAGTAAGAAGGCTACTGAGATTTAGATGAAGGCGTCAAGTGAGGTTCGATCTGTGAAGGTGAACGAAGGAAAACGAGGTCGAGGTGGTTGCAGCTACAGAACCTTCAAAGGTTGTGACCCACCTCAGTTGACTGGTATGGGTAACGAATCGCTACTCTTCAGTGGATAACCGCAATGGATAGAGTTATCCGCATTAGCGAGTGCCGTCCCACCCAAGCTGTGGGCTTCGCTACTAAGTCATTTGGTGATGAAGCTATATTCTGGTGGGAAACTGTTGAGCAAAGAAAGACTGCTGCTGAAATTTAGGCCATGAAGTGGGAAGATCTGAAGGAGATGGTAATGAAAAGGTTTTGTGCTGATGCTGAGGTTGAACGGGCTGAGATGAAGTTTCTAAATCTGAAGGCGGGGAAAATGACACACCGTGAGTACACTACCGAATTCAACCGCATGTCCAGGTTGGTACCTGACATGGTGAACACTGAAGCGAAGCGGATCAAGTGTTACATCAGGGGACTTCCGCAGAATGTCCACTCCTTAGTCAGGACCAGTAAACCTGCCACATTCGACTCTGCAGTCGATCTAGCAGAGATGTTTTATGACGATCTGGCCGTGGATGAGGTGGAGGTGGAAGAGAGGAAAGTAAAGAAACCAGTCTCCAAGAAAACGGATACTGA
The DNA here is from genome assembly GCF_021521415.1 of Bidens hawaiensis. Classification (NCBI taxonomy): domain Eukaryota; kingdom Viridiplantae; phylum Streptophyta; class Magnoliopsida; order Asterales; family Asteraceae; genus Bidens; species Bidens hawaiensis. Next base: position 222,891 of record NW_027495713.1, on the reverse strand, counting down.
AGGTGATGAGCGACCCAAGTAAAAGACAAAAACGAGTGAGATTATTGCTTGTGACAACTGTGGAAGGAAACACTCAGGAGAGTGTAGATTGGTGTCAAACGCATGTTATAGATGCGGGAAGATGGGGCACTTCTCTTGGGAATATAAGAAGGACAACAAGTGCTTCAATTGCGGAGATGCTGGTCACAAGGCTTATGAATGCAAGAAGCCTAAAGCAAGAGGGGGAGAAGCGGGAAAGAAGTTGCAGACTTAGAGTTACCTGTCTATGAAGGAAGTTTCAGGAAGGAGCATTCAAGAAGGATAAGTTATTTTGTTAAAGTTTTAAGTTATGTGTGACTTTAAAGATTTAGTGCTTACTGTTTAATTTTAAAGTTTAGACTCATGTTCGAATGTGATGTTTATGGATTGAGTTATGATATGAATGAATCTTTGTGAACGGTAGTCATGTGATGTATGACCTTATAATTTGAAGTGAATGGTAGTGTTAGAATCGTATGATACCTCTTAAAAGACAAGACTTGCAAAGTCAGGACAAGAAGGATAAACCTGTAAGCTAGAAAGCTAGGGCGGTTCAAGAAAGGGTGTGGATACAAGGAGCGTTCGTTTTACAATGATTAAGCAGGTTTCGGGGACAAAACCTTTTTAAGGAGGGAATACTTGTAACATCCGTGTTTTTAAGAATATTATAATAAGAGAAGTTCTTATTTATTTATTGTGTGTCGTAATTTATTTCGGATAAATAATCATGGGACGAAGTGTTAAGTTTAGATTCGTTATATGGTTCATGAGCTTGGGAGTATTTAAGCTCCTACTCTCCCTAAAGACTCCAAGCATCCTCATTCATCCATCTTCAGCATCCAGACACATACTCTCTCTATACACACACAAACACACCCTCCCTTTTCCTTCCATATTTCATCCAAGGTCTAAGGTATAGTAAGTTAATCCTTATCCAAACAACAAGAAAACCCGTCTATATTTGCAAGTAGGTCAAGATCCAAAACCAAGCCAAATCTTAAAGGCATGTTGTAGAGTAAAAAAATTAGGTTTTTGTGTTAGATTGTGTAAGATTCAAAGATTTAGATGAATTGGGTTTTGCTAAACAAGAAAAGTGTGAACTTTAAAGTAAGAAAGTTACTTGGGTTTAGTCGGTTTGAACAAGTGTTGTTCGGTTTGTATCGACCAAGGTAATGGAGTTGTTATAACCTGAAACTTGTCCTAACGATAAACCAGGCATAACATGATGCAAGAAGTGGCAAAATAGAACCCAAATCGAGCCGAGCCGGAACCAAACGAGTCGAATGGACAATTCGACTAGAATGGTAGATTCGAATCGAATGGGAGATTCGACTCGAATGGCAAATTCGACTAGAATGGGAGATTCGAATCGAATGGGAGATTCGACTCGAATGGACCATTCGAGTCGAATGGTTTGAGTCGGCGTTTTAAAGCCAGAACCCCCCCTGTTCATTAAGTGGAGTTGGTAAGCATGTTTAATTTGAAACATGAGGTCTTGAGTTCGAGACTTGTATCACATAATAATTTATTTTTCAAAATTTTACAAAGTGTTATCTTCGTATGAAGATGGCTGTATTTGAAGAGAAACCGGGTCATGGGTTATAACATAACTAAACGAGTTCATGCTCCATATTGTGTTTAGAAGAAAAGATGATGAAATATGAAATTGCTCACATGGTATCTATTGGTTTAATATATAGTTAGATTAGATTAGATACACAACATCATTGCAACGAATTGTGTCCGTTCTTAAAATGAAAATTTTAAATCTTTATTTTTAAAGTCTTTAATCTTTTTTTTTTTAACAACAAAATTTTATTTTTACCTTGTACTTCCAAAGATTTTTTTTTGAACCCAGTGGACCAATTAATCATAAGTAAAGCCGTAAAGTCTTTAATAATCTGATCTCCTGTTTCAACTTTAACAAGCAACTCTCAATTGTTATTCTATCCGGTTTTTTTTCTTGATATATATTCATTTTATGTTTGTATATATACATATTAACTTTTGTAATCGTTTATATATTTGTTAAACACTTAAACGACAATGATTTGAAGGCACGGTAATTAATAAAAGACTTAAAGCTTTAATACATCCACAAATTTATAGGAATAATTACTGATATTTGTTAAACTTATAAAATAATTCAGTGAACCTTATTCAAATGAACCAAATTATCATAGTATATAGATGAAATAACAGTTTGGAAAATGAAGAATATCAAAAAATATACAAAAGTATAAGAATATCAAAGTTTTTAAATATAGAGGTACCTAAGTTTCGACCTCTTAACGATTTTTATAATTCAAGTTAATAAAAATATGTTCAGTAATTAAGAGATTTTCTAGCAGTAAAAACCTGAGTTAAAAACATGATAACAAAACTAGGAAAGTTTACTTGGCATTTTAATATACAAACTTCAACAAACTATAAAGAAATGCTAAAGAAATTAATAGCTAGTTTATTCTAATTAATGATTTATGTACATTATTTGTTAATTTCTTTTTGTAAATAAGTTGTCGGTACGTAACGTATAAACTCTTAATTAATGGCGTTCACAAGAGTGGATACAAGAGTTCAGTTGTTACACTTAATTTTCAATCACATATAAAACCATGTTAAAGTTAAATGATACACATAAAAGTTTGTTTTAGGTTCGAAAAAGGTTGAGCCGATCATGTACAGTTAGGTTGCGATTTTGATTACAGGATGGTTTTGGGATGATTCGAAAACCGAAACAAGCTATACATCTAAATTATTGATTATTGATTATGTTTATATGATATTGGGAGAATGGGGACAGAAATAGAAGGTAGAAGAGCCAAATCATAACTGAAATCCATGAGCTATAATTAACTTAACTATATATACCTACCATGTGAATTAAAAAAAAGGAATTAAAACCAAAATTTGATAGTCCATATATAGTGGGAAACATTAAACACAACAATATTTCATCTGAAACACATATCCGTGACATGCACTCCCCCGTGACATGTTAAGACAAATTCATATTCTAATAATTTAATTTAAGTAACGTGTCATCAAATAAAATAAACACATACAGATTCACTATTACAAGCATCTTTAAGAGGCCGGTTTAATAACTTTAATCTTGTTATTACATGCTACTTGTCTAATAAACTAATTAATGACGAAAGAGACGTGCATACGGTATACTTAGATACCTAATAATTTGTCATGATATTATCTATGATTGTTTTATAGACATACAATATATACTTGTTGATTACATTTTTATCTTGTGAGATAAAAATTGGTTAGTTAAGTATTTTTTTTTATTATCATGTACATATATTAATTAAGCTGCTGTTGTGATTTGTAAGATGATAGAGGCACACTTACCTATGTATATGCATATGCATGAAGTGAGATAATGTAGGTTAATCTCACATGATCCACGAAACCGATTAAATATGTGTATGTGTTAAAGTTAAAACACCAAACCCAACCGATGTAATATATGCCGCATGCATAAGGTACGTGACAAAATGACACAACCAAACCAATCATTTATATACATACATACATACATACATACATTCGTATGTTTTGAATCATAAATTTAAGTAAAGTATCATATATAAATTCTGGGTTTGTTCTTCCATGAAATTAGGGGTGATAAAAGTCGGTGTGGTTATGGAAGACTGCTTAACTATAATCATAACCATAACTGAATGGTCAATAAACCATAGGTCGGTTAACCCTTGATCGGTTATGTGTCTGTTTCGGTTAAGTTCGATAAATTGTCCAATGTATTATTTATTATTTTTTTTTCTAATTAAAATTGGTTCGGTATGATGCTCCAAGCTAAGGTATAGATTGCTGCAGCATAATACAAATGCTTGAAGTTGAAAATAGAGGTATACAACATGAAAATAAACGCATAAAATTTTGGAAAAACATAATTATACAAGGTTCAGTTCGGTTTGGGTTAAAGTCAGTTAACGTAACCATGGGCGAAGATAGTTAAGGCCAGGGGTGGCCTCGGAACCCACCTTTTTTTGCGCAATAGTGTAAATTTACCCATTTTCAGCCGAAATGTTTTATACACAGTGCACTCGTTTTCACCCACTTTCGCCTGAAAATTTGAGCCCGGCCGTCTCCGTTTACGATTTTTTTATACGTATTTTCGTCTACCCCACCCTTACAGACATCTGCGTCCAAGCTTCGTCACTGACCATAACCATAACTGAATGGTCGGTTAATCATGTTACTTAACAATGATAATCGATTTTTTTCGATTATGCTTAATTTCTGTTGATTTTTTCGGTTAACGATTCGGTTTCCGGTTATGGTTTTGTTTTTGCTCACTCTTAATTTATGGTCCCAGATTACTTTTTTCTTTTAACGACGTTTGCCTGGTACGTAGCAGCGGTGTCTCTCTCCTTACCCTTCGATCTCAGAACATAAGTGTTCTTCTCAATTTAATAACATACACTTGTTAGGTTTGTTAGGTTCGAACCTAAAACCCCACAAAGAAAGACTTATAAATAACAAAACTCTCTGGATGAACCTGCGATTGCTGGTCATTGGCTTACTGTCTCATAAGTCATAAATGTAGTATATTTATTTAAATACTTAAGGAAGTGACAGGCGTACGAGTGTAGATGGTATAGGTTTGGAGATGGATTGAAGGAAGCACCCGTGATTGGATTTATTCCAAAACATTGAAGTGGGCCCTACTTCATGTTTCCGGCAGCTTCTCAGCCACAAGGTAATAAACTAGACAACAACAAAGTGTCACGAGGAACACTTTTTAACACATAAATATTTATGTCTTTCCTTTATATCAAACTCCCACATGCCCTCCATTATGTCTTACTTACTACTAACTATCTATATCTATATACGTACATACATATATCTAACTACTACTAAATCATATTTATTAATTACAACCTAGTGGTGGGTAATAGCTACAATACAAACATGTAAGATCACAAGATAGAAGATCATTTTAGTGTGAACATACATACACAAACCGAAAGCTACCCCTTCAATATTCCCTCGCTTCATTAGTTTAAGCACAAATACCTACCTTTTACAACATGATTATTCTACTTTGCAAGCATATTCATTTTGCTATCTTTTTTATCTCCTTTAAAATCAACATGGAATTCTTAAATAATAATGTTAAAGTTCAAGAAGAGTTTCTTACCGAAAGATACGATGTAGTGGTAAGACGTCTCTCTTTTATCATAGAGATGGAGGTTCATATATCTTGCAATGTGCGAGTGTAGGTGGGCTATAGGATTATATAAGGGTAGGTTAGTTTGCCATTTAAAAAAAAACCTATTAGACCATGAGTTATGGATGGTATTCATTAACCGTCATGTAGACGTAAGACATAAGGGCATACCAACCGTCGTGTAACGGTTTAACTGAAACACAATCATTTTAGTTAAATTTTTTTATTAAAATGAGATCACTTGGCCTTAAAAGAATAAGCAACCTACATAAAAGTTAGCAATAATAAATGAAATCAAAGTGAGAACGTGTTAAGCACACGTTTTATGACTTAACTATCAAACTGCATAAAATCAATAGCCTTCACAAGAATGAAATGAATTTTTTTTTTTTAAAGTATGTTGTTTATATATATGCTTGTAGCATTTTCAACTACCATTTTCTTGAACCAAAATGATAACTAAAAACCAAATACACTGTTCGAGAAAGCAATCACTCTTTTTCTTCACGGACTACCCAAAAAAAAAAAAGAGAGCATTAAATATGAGAATAATTCCCTCACCCCACACAACACAAATCGATCCTTTTCACACAACCTAGCTAGTATATATATATATATATATATATATTTTCTATTTCTATTGAGAAATTAAATATTCATTGTATTTCATATGAAACTATAATAAAGCAATATTAAGGGATGGGTGGTTATCAAGCAGTTAAAAGCTAAAGAGTTTAATTAAATTACTTATGTTTTGTTTGAAGTTTAAATTGGTATTTAAGTCCTAGTAGAGTTGGAAATTGGGGTCTATACAAAGTTACAAGCCATGTTTATTTGTTTTTATTTTATTTCATTGTAACTCATGTTCAATATTAATATTGATCAATATTTGTGTTCTTGTTATCTCCCGGGTTAACACTTAATACAATTTTCTGCTTTAAAACTTGTTCATACTAACTAGCTGAAAGCAATATTGTTTAAAATAAAAAAAGAGATTTATATAGGTTGATATACTATAAAATAGAAAAGAAATATTATTAACTTTTAAAGATATGAGCAATCTCCACAACTTAATAATATTCCATCAACTTCTTGTTGATTACCACCAGTCAAATTAAGTCAGTAGTCAGTAATATTAACCATGGCATGTGGATACACTGCTAAAATAAATTACATAAAAAATGAAAAATGAAAAGTGAAAAGTGTAGAGAGCCACATATTCCATAGGAAGCCAACCCAACAAGGGATTGCCACGTGTCAACCTCCTTATGCATGCTCTTCGAATATAAATGGCAGCCTCCCTCCACAGCCGTTAACTTACTTAACTCATCCCATCTATCTTGTTAACATACAAGAATGAAGGTATTCATTTTGGTTATACTGCTGGTTATGCATACCACCAGCTGCATTGTGGAAGGAAGGTTTCACTTCCACAAAAAACAAAAGAAAGGTTCAGATGCAGGTGTTGCACCTGCTTTCCCACCCGCGGTCCCTTCGGACCCGGGTTCGGCTCCAGTTGATGATCAAAGTAGCTGTGTTTTTGATGTCACGGATTATGGTGCCATTGGAGATGGTGCTACAGATGACACTGCTGCCTTTGTGGCTGCTTGGAAGGCAGCTTGTGCTGTGGAAGGGGCTACTATTTTAGTACCCTCTGGTTGCACCTTCATGATCACTTCCACTATTTTTTCAGGGCCTTGTAAACCAGGTCTTGTGTTTCAAGTAAGACTTGTTTTATTCCTTCTAATCAATTAAGCAGGAGTAGCGGCACAAATTATCCGCTAGCCTTCTGTTTTGATGTAATCACTGTTTTTCAGTTTAAAATTGGTTTTGATTAATAACAAAAAAAAGTAGGAGTATATATAGTTTTGTTTTTTAAAAAACAATAAGCAAAAACAAAAACTATTGTCGCGATAAACAAATACAAAACAATAAACAAAAAAAGTTAAACTAGGCTCTACTAGCATTTTTCTTATATACCTTTTTTTTTTTGCCTCGGAGACGGCACTGTAATTAAGTAAGCTTTGTGATTTGGATTTGTGTGAAACTTGAAGGTAGACGGGACCCTAAGTCCGCCGGCAGGACCGGATTGCTGGCCAAAGAAAGACAGCAACAAGCAATGGCTAGTGTTCTATAAACTTAATAATATGACATTAACTGGAACTGGTACCATTGAAGGCCATGGCAAAGACTGGTGGGACCTACCCTGCAAGCCTCACAAGGTAACTAATTGACAATTTATTTACACAATTTATTTCTACTTACTAATAATATAAATAAATGTGATGATTTCACCAGGGTCCCAATGGGTCAACATTGCCTGGACCATGTGACAGCCCTACAGTAAGTAGACCTAGTTTATTTCAATAATGCTTTGGCTGGGTAATTTAATGATCATCTGTTGTTAACTTGTTGTTCAGTTAATTCGGTTCTTTATGAGCTCAAATCTGGCATTGAGTGGACTAAGAATCCAAAACAGTCCAATGTTCCACGTGAAGTTCGACGGGTGCCAAGGAGTACTCATCGATAAACTGTCCGTTTCTTCGCCTAAACTCAGCCCCAACACGGACGGCATCCATATCGAGAACACAAAGTCTGTGGGCATCTACAATTCCATGATAGGCAATGGTATATATATAAACACTTAATTAATTCATTCATTTATATATTTGTTGGTATTTATTTCCTGATGGATGTTATGTTATGTTATGTTATCAGGGGATGACTGCATTTCCATTGGCCCGGGTTGCGTGGATGTTGATATAGAGGGTGTGACTTGTGGGCCTAGTCATGGGATCAGGTGAGTGTCTACTTAAATTTATTATGCTAGCTAGTGTAGTGTAGTGAATGGAGTGAAGTAATTAAATAAATAAATAATTGTGTGGTGCAGTATTGGGAGCCTAGGGGTGCACAACTCCGAGGCGTGTGTTTCAAACATAAGCGTACGAAACGTAATGATTCACGACTCTGACAACGGGGTGAGGATAAAGACATGGCAGGGTGGGGCCGGGTCGGTAACAGGGATAGCTTTCGAGAACATCCAAATGGAGAATGTGAGGAACTGTGCCATCATAGACCAATATTATTGCGCAAACAAGAACTGCGTAAACCAGACTTCGGCAGTGTATGTTCGAGACATAACTTACAGAAACATCAAGGGGACATACGACGTGCGCAGCCCTCCGATACATTTTGCCTGCAGCGACACGGTTGCTTGTACCAACATAACTATGTCTGAGGTTGAGTTGCTGCCTTTTGAAGGGGAGTTGGTGGATGATCCATTTTGTTGGAATGCATATGGGGTGCAGGAGACTCTCACCATACCTCCAATTGATTGTTTACTAGATGGTTTGCCCGAGTCGCTATCCGACAAATTCGCATATGGGGAGTGCACTTGAATTTTCAAAAAAAAATAAAAAATTATTATATGGGTATTTAAAATACTGTATAGAAGGAACCCCACCCCCCTATATGATCAATATGTTAGCCATATATATGTTACACTACTCTAGGACTCATCCTTGTAGGGTTTAGTTTGGTAACCTTATTGGGTGATGAGGTTAGTATTTGTATGATGTACCGGTTGTTATGATTAAGCAAAGATCGTGTTGACCATTTTTCTTAACATGCATCTTGATGATATGGCTAGTTTCATGTGGTTGATGTTTCTTTTTCTTAATCAAGGTCTTTCATCTAGAAAAGAAGAAAAGTAAATACAATAAGTTACGAGATTATTTAACTAGCAAACATCACATAATGGATAAAGTTAAAAAAAATTTCAAATTTGAAATACACAAGTATAAGTAACAATGGGGAGACTAGATTTGAACTACAACATGTTTTTAATCTATTTGGTTCTGGTGACCTTTCGTTTTCTAAAATCTTAGTGATTTTTTTCAGGTAAATTCTAAAGATTCTATGTTTTTCTTGAAGTCAAAAGGTGACGTTTTTTTGGTCATATAGATATTTGAAAAGAGAGATTGTTAATTTGAGGTACAAATAGGGATGGAAATGAGCTGACCCAAGACCAAGCTTGAATAGGTTTGAGTTCAGTTTGTTTATTACTTATTAATTTAAAAAATATTTATTTCTTTTGAGAACACCTAAAAAATGCCTAAGCTTGCTCGTATAGTATAAAGTTAATAGATAGAAGTCTAAAATAAATAAAACTTAAAATACATAAGAGCCTAAACGAGCTTAGACTCGTCAATAAACAATCTTCATTTCAAAACCGATCAAATCAAGCTCACGAGCAGCTCGTATAGGTACAAATGTAAGTTTAGTTTTGTATCCAAAGGAGGGAAATGGAGAATGAAAAGGAAAAGCAGCAGCTTCTTGAAATGGGGTTTTCCGACGACCATATTTCTCAAGCACTCTCCGCCACCGCCGGCCGCAATTCTCTCCTCACTGCCACCGACTGGATTCTCACCCACCAAAACCTAAAATAAACAACAACTTCTTCCGCTTCACTCCCGCCTCAAAAAACCCACCACCAGCAGCAACGGAACCACCACAACCACAGGCCCTCAAAAAACGAAAGAGCCATCATTCAATTTCAAACGAACAACCCCTGCCCGACCGAATGCGTCCCCAAACCATCACTGAAATCGTAGGGCAAGACCACCTCCTTCGCCCCGCCATCGACTGCGCCCGCTTGCCCTCCTTCGGCACCGGTAAGACCTCCTTCGCCCGCGCCATTGCCAATTCCTCCCCCTACCAATTTCGTTCTTTATCCGCTGTCACTGCTGGTGTCAAAGACATTAGGGATATTGTAGACCTAGCTAGAAAACACAAAAACAATAATAATGCAATTAGTGGTACTACCGTTACGCGTACTGTGTTGTTTGTTGATGAGGTTCACAGGTTTAATAAGTCTCAGTTGGACTCCTTCCTGCCCGTGATCGAGGACGGTACTATTGTTTTCATTGGTGCCACTACCGAAAACCCTTCCATTCATTTGATTACGCCGTTGCTCTCGCGCTGTAGAGTTCTCGTTTTAAATCCCCTTGAACCACAACATGTTGCCACCATCCTTACGCGTGCTGTGGATGACGCCGACCGAGGCTTGGCCCTGAGTGTCGGTGTCCCTGTCCGAGTGAGTGACCAGGTCGTTGAGTATTTATCGCAGCATTGCGATGGAGACGCAAGGGTTGCTCTGAATGCTCTTGAGATTTCAGCCGTTACTGCTGCTGGTGCTGCACGTTTACGTACGGATTCTGATTCTGATTCTACTATTGATGTGAGCATGGATGACGCGAAAGAAGCTTTACAAAGCAAGCATGTTTATTACGACAAAGACGGGGAGCAGCACTACAATCTCATCAGTGCGCTCCACAAGTCCATGAGAGGAAGTGATGCAGACGCGTCAATCTATTGGCTGGCGAGGATGCTGGAAGGCGGTGAGCAGCCTCTCTACATCGCGCGCCGGCTTATACAGTTTTCCAGTGAGGATGTTGGATTGGCGGACCCGTCAGCCCTCACCCAGGCTGTTTCCTGCTACCAGGCCTGCCATTTTCTTGGCATGCCAGAGTGCAGCATCAATCTGGCGCAGTGTGTTGTGTATCTGGCGCTTGCTCCTAAATCGGTAGCTGTATACAGAGCGCTAGAGGCTGCCAGGAAGGCTGTGAGAGATTCGGTTGGGCAAAATGAGGGGGGTCCTCTTCACCTGAGAAACGCACCGACCAAACTGATGAAAGAAGTTGGATATGGGAAAGGTTATATTTATCCTCCGGACAACCCTTCTTCCTCCCAGTCGTATCTCCCGCCTTCTCTTCAAGGCACTAAGTTCCTGGACTGGCCAGACACTAGATAAGTAACAGCCGCACGCTTTTGTTTTACATGCTGATTAGTTTGAGACGACTCTGTTTTTTGAAATTTGCATATAAAGGTGCATGCACAATGGTTGATGAAAATTGAACTAATCTTTTTGTAGTTTATCTAGCATGTGAAATGGAAGTTTTTTGTAATGTATTTATGAATTACGAGTTCTAGAACCATGCTGTTGTCAGGATCGTTAACCTCACGTATTGGTGGAGTTTGTAATCTTATTAAAGCTGTGGTAGTATAACGTATTGAATTACTTTCGTACCAGTTGGATGAGCTTTTTATCCTCACATAATATGTTCCACAAATACGATCTTTTATAACAAATACGGCATCAAGTTTCTTTTGATCATGCAAAAGTATTGCTTCATCTTAAACTCATCCTCTGTGAAGTATTAATAAATTGTTGGCATGCTGTTTGGTTTGATTTGTTCTTGATGGCCATGCAAGTTTCTTGGAGCTCAGACCCATTACATCAGATTGCTTTAAGCATTCAACACAAGTATATATTGATCATCAATAACCAAGGTAAAAGTTGGAATGAAGAATGACAAAAAGGCACAAGACTTGAAGCAACCGGCAGGGTAGCATCTTTTCAACAAGTTAAAGACCGCAATTAGCCGGTGTTGTATCATTTTTTTTCTGTAGGTTCTTATAGCGATTTCTGGTATGAGAAGAGGACTAAGGATATATAAGTTTTGTGATCAGGCGTGGCAGATGCAGCAAGCTGTTAACTTATCTTGGCAGCCCTGCAATCTGGAAACCGGTAAGCTTATTTTGAAATGTTATTGTTGGGTGTATAATTACTTAATATGAACTCTATTTATTCTTCACTGCTATCATAAACTGATAGTACACAAATTGCACCTTTGGGGCTGGTGCTATATAATTATTCATGGCATGCATTAAGATAAAGACTAAACGGCCCCTCTATTAGAAAGCTGTTACAATCCACACTTTAAAAGCAATGGTGCAAAAGGGAGTGATCACAACACCCAGTGATTTATTACATGTAAGTATAATATAAACAATAATAAGCATTTATGCTGTGTGAAGTATTTTATAGTACATTTGTGTTTTTAAAATTTTAAGCTGGTTGTAGTGAGTGTATACGAATCACTATTTGTTAGTCAATCAGAAAACGATTTATGCGTGACCAAGGCATGTTGATAGTATGCTGATTTAGGGGGTGTTTGGGTGAGGCTTTTAAAATTTGCTTATTTGATTTTTGAAAAGCAAAATGTGTTTCGCAAACCTTCTCCAAAAGCTTCAAAATGGAATTTTTCAAAATTGTTTTTGCTTTTCAAAAATCAAATAAGCAAGTATCAAAAGCTCACCCAAACACACCCTTAGTGATTTGTAAGTTGTAACTCTATAGCGAGGGCATGTACATTTTTTAACTTTTTTTGTTCTTGATGATATATTAGGACAATAGGAAGATAACTTCACATCAAAAGGTTATGAATGCCAAAATGGATTTATATAAACGTTACAGTTTGCAGTATTTAGAATCAAATAGTTATTTTGGTCCGGGTAATAAATATAAAAATTGAGCATTTGAATTGAATACAGCTCATCTGCACTTGAGCATGTTTACTACTCAAAAGTCAAAAGGTGCACAGAACGGGTTCTTGATGATATGTTTTGTATACAAAAAAAAAAAAGCTATTGAATTATACAACTTACTTTGTGTTTAGAGACATGAGCTGTGGTCAAGTTTAAACATACATGCGAATGGGTCCCTGATTTCACAATAATCTTGTATGCTTAAAAATAGGATATTTGTCTTGTAAATGGTCAAAAGGTAAAACAGCTTTTTAAGAGTAATTTACGGAGACACCCAAAGCAAATGGCTTCTTTCATCATCTTTTCAAAGCAAATTGTCACACACACACATACACACACTAACCAGGCATGCCTCTCATTTCCCTCATCCTCTTTGTTGTTCTCTCTTTCCATCTCTCTCACTCTCTCCCCGTTTGTCGGGATTCATGCGCGAGTATCCAAATAGACTATCCCTTCGGCATTGATGATGGCTGCGGTGCCCCACAATACCGCAACATGCTCAATTGCTCCACCACCTTTGGAGTACCTCTTGCCACTACCACTAACACCACCACACCCGCCCTCACTCCCACCATTGCCACGCCCGCCACCACCCCTTCCACCGATGCTCTCTTCTTTGAGACCCCATCGGGCAGCTACAAGGTGGAGTCCATCGACTACGCCTCCAAAACACTCACCATCTACGACCCCTCCATGTCCACATGCACCATCCTTCAACCCCACCACGACTTCCTCATGTCGGACCTCCAGTCCGCCCTCATCCCCCCCTCGCCCGACACCGTCTTCGCCCTCGTCAACTGCTCCATCGACTCCCCGGTGCTCAACCACTACAAGTCTCTCTGCTTCAACTTCTCTGCCCACAACTCGTGTGACCACTTATACACCTCATGCACTTCCTTCAAGATCTTCAGCATGCTCTCCAACGACACTCCGCCAGCCTGCTGCTTTACGTCGTACAGCACGCTGAAGTTCATGAGCATGAATATGCTGGACTGCACTCATTATACTAGCTTCTATGACGTGGATGGCAAGTTGAATGTGGAGGAGCCGTTGGACTGGTCCTACGGGATAAAGCTGTCGTATGGTTTGCCGGATACCGGATGTGATCGGTGCCGCAGATCCGGTGGAACCTGTGGGTTTGATGTTGAAACAGAAGGAATGCTGTGCATTTGCTCATCCACCATTAACTCAACAAGACAATGTGGTAATAATATATTTACCAATATATATGTTATGTTTTATATTTAACATTTCAGGAAAAGACTAGCCAGAGCTAAACATAAAATGTAATTAATATTAATCTTTTCTATATAATAAATCTTTTCAATGTCACATTGTATCGCATAAGATAGCTTCTTACAAAAGTTTCCAATCTCTCTCTTTTATTAAATATACTAGCTTTTAAACCCGTGTATTACACGGGATTTGTCAAACGATAAAAATAAATAAGGTCCGTTATTTCAATTGTGATTCTCAAAATACTTATGAATTAATTTAATATAAACTTAAAGGAAAAAGAAACGGGTAAAATTATTAAAATAGCATGGTTTTGGAAACGTCGGGTGTTGATTTGAAGAAATTTAAAAAATGTGCTAAAGTAACGTGGTTAGTCAAACCTCAGGTATGAAATGAAACTATGTTATAAAATCCACACTGTGTTATAACCCGCTTGAGGCTTGACAAAATGATTTTGACCTATGACTCATGGATAGTTAGAATGAATGAGATGAGAGATTAGAAATTAGGAGAAATGTAGGCTTGACACCTAAGTTTCAACATTTTCTTTTATTACTATTGTAAGATAAGATTTAACTTTTTTTTTCTTTTAATTAATTATTTTCTCTTTTTAATAATTATTTTTTGATTTAAAAAATTTAATACAAACATAAATATATTATTTAATTTTATATAATATGTTGTATTAGGTATTTATATTAAGCTTTTATAAGTAATGATTTTTCACCTTAATTTAGATAAAATAATTAATTTCAAATTTAAAAATGAGAAATTTTCGCTTCATGTTTGTTTTGCAATGAAGATTAATAAAAGCCAAAGTCAATCACTATAGATGGTTGATTTGCTTTTTAGACAACCTATTTTTAACGCATGGTAATTTATGTGTTTCATTATCTAAATTTGAGATAAAAATCGAAACGGAACTACTAATTTTGATATGAAGGTTAAAATTAAAAATAAAATTATAAATATTGAATACAAAAAATATAGGTGAGGCTAAACGTACCCCCTTCCGTTGTTATATCTCCTCCTCTGAACTTTGACTTCATTCAACAATTTTATTTGACATATTACTACCCTCTAATATTTTTTAAATTTTATGGTCTTTCTTTAAAAGTTTTATTATTATTTTTTTTTTGTATTTCACATTGTGTTATTATTTAAATAAATTTATTTATTCTAACTTGTGTTCCACACAGGTCTTAATGCTATGCTTTATTATACTATATGATAAATAAAGGTTTTTCAGTGCCACATGTCATTACACAAGATAGCTTTTTATAAAATTTCTCAGCTCTCTCTCTTATTATTGTTTAGATAATTTAATTAATTTCAAATTTCAAAGAAAGAAATTTTTACTTTAGGTTTGTTTTGCAATGAAAATTAATAAAAGCTAAGGCTAATTGCTTTAGATGATTTGTTTGTTTTTGAGACATCTGTTGTAACACATGGTCAGTTATGTGTTCTAATATTTAGAGTTGAAATAAAAAACAAAGTGAAATTACTAATTTTAATATGGAGGATAAAGTTATAAATATTTTATACTAAAATTTTTTTAAAGATTTATGAATTTTCAATAACCTTTTATTTCCATGCCGTGTAATTTTACCATATATTATATATTTATATCCTTTGAATATATTTTTTGTATTTCACGTTGTGTTATTATTTAAATAAATTTATTTATTTTAACTCATGTTCCACACGGGTCTTAATGCTATATGTGATTACACATGAGTGATACTTATAAAATTTTTCCAGCTCTCTCTCTCTCACATTAAATATATAGTTTTTTTCTTATTAATAGTTTTATATTTAATTATTTTTTCTTTTTAATTTATTATTTTCTTTTTTAATAATTATTTCTTGGTTTAAAATTTTAATACCAACATAAATATATTATTTAGTTTTATATAAATATATTGTATTAGTTATTAATATTAAGCTTTTATAAGTAACGGATTTTCATTTTGATTTAGATAAAATAATTAATTTCAAATTTTAAATAAAGAAATTTCCACTTCATGTTTGTTTTGCAATAAAAATTAATAAAGCTAAGATCAATCGCTTAGATGATTTGTTTGTTTTTGAGAAACATGTCTTAACACATAGTCAGCTATGTGTTTATCTAGAGTTGAAATAGAAAACAAAGTGAATCTACTAATTTTAATATGAAGGATAAAGTTACAAATATTGTATACAAAAAAAATATTTAGAGGTTTATGAAATTTCAACTTTTTATTTTTATATTGTGTATTGTGTAATTTATTCGATCCTATATTATATTTTTTTATATGTTGAACATGTTTTTATACTTCATATTGTGTTATTGTTTAAATAGATTTTTTATTTTAACCCATGTTCTACACGGGTATCTAACATAGTTATATATAAACAGTTTGATCATTAGCTACTTGTCTAAAATTCTTACGACCTAGCTTAATTTCTCAAAAGTTCACCTTTGGCATTTACCTGCCTTTTGTTGTGACATATTATCAAATGTAAACATTCAATTCTTTGGCTATATAGATCACCTACAAATCGACATAATTAATTAAGTTGCGGACGTTTGAATCGCAGGTGCAGGTCCAATAGCAGGCAGGGCTGCGGTGGGATTTCCGCATCTGTCATCATTAACCATGGTTTTTGTTTATGTTTTAATAATAATAATTTTTATGTGTTGATGAAAACCAACAAGCAATGGAAACATAGCTAGTAACATGAAACATTGTTGGTTAAGAATTAAATTCCTTTGCAATTGTATTGGTGTCAACCTCCTATTGCAAAGAATTCAACCTAGCTATTTGGTTTGAGCGTCTGATCTTTCCATCAAAGACAAGCTACCTAGCTATCAACAATAGGATTCATTCTAGTTAGTAAATGTCCCCGCTTATCTATTTATTTGAATCGTGTAAATTACTTTCAGATTATACTGTTTTGGCCGTTAATCGGGTAATTAAAGAAAATCAATAATAAGTGTTTTTTTTGTCTGCTATGAAACTGGTAGCAAAAATAAACAAAGGTTTGCGTTTTATGGGTTGTGAGCTGGTGAAACAAAAGAATGCTTCATGGAAGATTGTGTCAGTATTGCAATTAAAACGATTGACGCATAATATCTGTTGGTTTGATTGGGTTGGATTAATCGGCTAGCTATAGTCGGAACGAAAATTTTTAACGAAAAAGTACAAAATAAAAATTAAAGCAACATAATCATCTTTCCTCGTAACGCAAATGACTAAAAAATAAAGCAGCATATATAATCTGAAAACACAATCTGTAAACAAGTACACCAAGCTACTCGAGATTGAATTGCTAAGATCTCGAATTGAATCAAGTTAAAACAAATTAGAACCTGAAAATAAAAGAGCACGAGCTTCAACTTCACTTATCGAGCCCAGGCTTGAACTTCACTTGTCGAGCTCAAAATAACTTGCGAGTCTAAACGAGCCTATTATATGCAATCTCTATTTAATATATTAAATATATATTTCATAATAATAGTTATAAAGTTATGATAAAATTAGTTAAATTATATTATATTGTATATGAAAATCGCTTTTAGTTTTTGTTAGTTGTTTCTAATGAAAATTTTCCACGCTCATCACTTTTTTTTTGTGAATTTATATTGTCTATAGTTTTATAACTGATCATTTATTACTAAAAGATTGTTTGTTTAAAATATAAGTTTTTTCCTTAAAGCCTGTAGTTAAAAGCTCTTTGCCAAAGTGAGAGCGCACTCTTTAGTTTTAACAAATAAGCAAAACAGTTGTTTATATGTTGTCTATTGCTTTGTGCAATTCAAAGTGAGAGAGCACTCTTTAGTTTTAACGAATGTTACATTTCTTCATTTCTTTATACATGAGCTTCAAGAGGATATATAGAGCAACTTATATGCTTTAAATTTATAAATTTATACTATAAGGTTCTTAACCCTGCATTACATCAACAATTGCCAAACTAATCAGATTATTTTGGATGTTATGTGTAAAATGATATCTTTTATCCTCATTTATTTTACTGAAACAGTGGAGCCACCAGCCAAGTTTTATCGTCGCAAAAGTCAAGACAACATAAATATAATCATCAGGCAATAGGGCAGACAAATCAAAGTTCCAGCAAGTTTTATCTTTATCCATGAGTCCATTATACTCTTTAACAAAATTCTCAATTTTTTCTACTTATAATCATGCTCAGTTTTTTTTTTTTTTTTTTTTTTTGGCACAAAATGGTGTTAAGTTATCGAAACAAAAAAGGTTTAATAAACAAGAAAGAATATGCAGAATTGAACCAACTCTACTATGAATACGAATGCATAAACTAACGGATTGTATCGCGCGCACAATGCACAACACTAACCTGCTGGTTTGATAATTTGTAGGGGGAAGATAATTCTTGTAGGACCAATTAGAGATGTTCAACGAAACCGGTTCCTGGACCCGAACCGGACCCGAACCGGTTCCTACCCGTTTTTTTGTAGGAACCGGACCCTATCTGATTCAACCCGATGATCCGTGACCGGTTCTTGCAT
Organism: Bidens hawaiensis; assembly: GCF_021521415.1. Taxonomy (NCBI): domain Eukaryota; kingdom Viridiplantae; phylum Streptophyta; class Magnoliopsida; order Asterales; family Asteraceae; genus Bidens; species Bidens hawaiensis. The sequence goes on along the minus strand of NW_027495713.1, from coordinate 204,508 downwards.
TTCTGAGTGGGGGCGGGTAGGAACCGGAACCGGTTCCTAACCGGTTCTAGCCGTTGGATCGAATATAGCCGTTGGAAATCGTTTTTTTGGCCGTTTTTTGACCGTTGGGGTCAAAAATAGCCGTTGGATCGAACAGGAACCGGTAAGAACCGGTTAGATAGGTTAGGGGTCCGAGGGTGGGAGAACCGGTTCGGTTCCCTAACCGGTTCGAGCCTGGAACCGGTTTAAAAGGGGGTTTTGAATATAGGAACCGGTTAGGAACCGGTTCCGGTTCCTAGTCCCAAACCGTTTTGAACATGCCTAGGACCAATTGGTTGCAATTGTAATCGCCACAGAAGAATCGAAAAATCTGAAGAATTGAGGTTTCAAAATGACATCATTTTTAAATATAAGAGAATCAACAAATCACTAGTTTCGTGGGTTTTGGCCATGGACAAAGTGATCACTTTGAATTCAATGTCCTCTACAAAGCCAAGTAGAATGCATTTAAATCAATACACACACACCCTTTCGTTTCAGCAGCAGGTACACACGCACCCCATTCATTTAAATTACGAGGAGCGTTTTTACAATAATATATAGGCTAGCTAACCCCTGTTACATTACAACTAAATGGTGCAGCTGATCTGATCTGATTAGACCTTTCAGCTTCATGTTTGGGCACTTTTGAGAACGTCCGCTTCGCAGATAACCCTATCACCAGCAACTTGAGATTCAAAAGTAAATTTTAAGTCGTACAAAAACTTAAAAAGAATTTCATGTTTCGATGCTCCAGTTCACACACTATGGGCCCGTATTAAGAAAGCCGAATAAACAAAGGAATGATGAGCGAAATCAAACCTGTGCATCATCCTAGAAAAATAACCACTGCACCAAGCCTTCAACTTATTTAATTTAATGGGTTCACTCTTATGGAGTCACTCACTTCAGACTTTTTCTATAAACGCTCTATTAAAAATTAAAAACTCAACGGGTAGGTTTCCGTGAACCCATAGAGCTCGCTTTATGTGGATCTGCCCCTGTCGTTAATAACTACGAGATACACAAAAGAGTGCTTTAAATGATAAAGAACCAGGCAAATAGTAACATCACACCACAATCGCAGGCCATGCTGCTGCCCAAACAAAATCGTATATTTGGCTATTTCAGTTGCAGGATCAAATACGACCGATAATGAATGTTTAATATAATAATACTAATAATGGTTCAAACACAATTCATACTAGTCATACACACAAATATCAATCAATGTATAGAAAAACAAAGTCATGTAACGCGGCAGGTGTTAAATTCACAAAACAAGAAAACAAAGTTCAGACCATCAGACACTATCAAACCGAACCAAACCAAACCTCAGACAGCAGCAACAATGGGTGCGGGCGCGGCATTCCCGCTAAGGAAGTTGAGAAAGCCGGTGGACGCCCCGGGCTCCTGCTCATCAAGAAACAGATCCTCAGGAGTCCTAAAGGCCCCATGAGCCGACACAACCGCCGTGCCAAGAAGCAACGCGGAGATAAGCACCGATCCGACACTGGTGAGGAAGACGACAACGATGCTGGAAACAACCAACAGGCCTAGGGTTTCACGCTCGGAGAAGGTACGGCCGAGGATGACCAAGGGCGGATCGGAGGGGCGGAAGAGGTAGAGGAACATCCAGGCGGCGAGAAGGGCTAGCAAGGTGATCAAAGAGAATGGGTTGGTGAGGAGTGAGAAGCCGAGAACGGCGGCGATGACGGCGAGGTAGTTGACGCGGAAGTAGGAGTAGTTCTTGCGGATCCGGGCGGCGGCGTCGGAGATGGATTCGGGTTTGGAGAAAGCGGAGCGGTCGAGGAGCTCGGACCAAGGGCGGCGGGTGGAGAGGCCGGATCGGACGGTTTCGGAGATGTGGGTGATGAAGGCACGGAAGGCGGGAGTGGATACTGGCGCCTGGGATGAGGATTCTGGGGTTGAGATCGGGAGGATCGTCGCCGGTGTGGATGATGCCATTGGAGAATATGAGAGTTTTGAGTTTAGTTTTGCCTGTATTGTAAGGGGTTTATTCAAGGATGAGGGTGTGTGACACCCGGTAAATTCTCAATCCCTTAAACTAAGTAATCAACCTAATAATTAGGTGATTGTAAATATTAAGCGCGTGCATTTGTTATGTGCGCCCTGCGCGAGCGCGCCATGTTAGTCAGCGCGTGCATTTGATATGTGCGCCCTGCGCGAGCGCACCATGTTAAGAACCAGCGTGAGCATATGTTATATGCGCCATGCGTGAATGTTTTGGCTTTATGTTTTCATGTAACTTAAACGTTATGTTGTCTATGGGTTGACCATCCCGCATGATGCTAAGGCGGGTGCATCCTACATCGTTTATGCGCGTGCGGAAGGGAACTAACCTCCCCGCATGGCGGGAACATTGAGAGCTAGTTTGTCTGAAGCTCCAAGATGGAATTGACTTCAACATGACTGATCACTATGTTGAAATACCAAGACCACCTGGAGAATCTACAAATGAAACTCAATATCCCCAACTGCGAGAAGGTTACGCACCTACCCGCAGCAAAGAAATGTCCTTCACGCAGAAAGCTATGCGCACAAAGTGATGCGCACAGAACACTTAGTCTATTCTCCAGACATAAGGAGATTACTCCCGCCCAAAAGGAAACAGTAGCGTGTTTCAGAGATTTTTCCACTTTTTACTGTACACTGACAAAAGTACCTGAAAAAGCACACTGTAACATGAAAAGTCAACTGTCAGCCACCCTATTCTCACCAACCCCAGACCTGCATGTCCTGTCCAAATCAAATCAAGATCTTTTGTCCACTCCTCCACTTATAAGTAAACAATAAACAATAATAATTTCCATACTTTATCATCATTACACCTAGATATGAAAAGATTTCAATCCCCTAAAGCAAGGGATTGTGTTCCCTTGAGTTTGCCTATAAATTTGTAACCTAAATTATCACCCAAAACACACTTCAAAGAACTACAAACTTGCACTAATCCTCTCCCAAGCATCCGTTGTTTCCAGCTCCGATCATGTTACTAGGTAAGCCGAGAATATAACCTTGAGACCTACTATCCAACCCTTATATTCTCCTATTTCTTGATCTTAATATATATACTTGTTATTTAATCGTATTCTAGACCTTCAATTCCGAGGCCAACACCAAGAAAACCCGAATCTCGATTAATCCCTTAACAAGAACCACAGGTGAGTCTCACAGCCCCTATTTTCACTGTTTTCACTATTTTTAAACTGTTTTCGGGGCGAGGGACACGTACTTAAATAATGTTTTATCATGGTATACTTACAAGCTATGCAAGCGATTATGTGTTTAAGTTATGTTTCATGATGAGTAATGCAAACGGTTATCTAAGGTTTTCGATGTATGTGCGCTAGAACTCGAGTAAGTGATCACTTTACCATTGGAACTCTAAGGGTAGGGACTGCTGGTTTGATCCACCCACTCGTAGGGGTCGCACCTCTTTGCATGGACGAGTGCCTAGTATGGTCATGGGGCAGTACTATGGGTTGGAACCCGCTCGTAGGGGTCGCGCCTCTTTGCATGGACGAGCGCCTTGTTTTCCGGCACAACGTCCGCGCGTAACCCGCGGGACGGTATTATTATTTTAGCTCGTAGTGGCAGCGCCACTTTGCATGGACGAGCACATGTTCCTGAAACGTTCGCGCGTAACCCGCGGGACGGTATTACTTATTTTAGCTCGTAGTGGCAGCGCCACTTTGCATAGACGAGCACAGTTCCCAGAAATGTTCGCGCGTAACCCGCGGAACGATTTTATCAGAATATGTTGATATAACTGTTTTACCAAGCATGTGTTTTAATGATGCTATCAGAATTATGTTTCAGAATGATTTGTATCAAGATTATGATGCAATACGATTTATCAAGTTACTAAGACTTGTGAACTCACTCAGTTTATACTGATTCAAATGTTTTTACGTGTCTTTCAGGAGATAACTAGGTAGCGCATGGAGTCACACTTAGAGCACCTCACGCTGAACATCTAAACTAGCTTTTTGGAAGATTTTAGTTCTATCCCTTCGTTGCGCGTGGTTGTTCCCGCCGCGCATGGGGATATGGCGTGGAAATCTTCAACAATTTTTATACTTGGATGTTTTTATGTAAATTTTAAACAATGTAATGTATTTGTAATAAACTTTTCATGCGAAATGAAAATCTTACTTTGAATGTTTGCAATGGCCCGTGCTTAAGTATCAATCCCCACTCGTGCGCGCCCGGCTGTTTCCGCCGCTCAGGGCCGGGTGTGACAGATTGGTATCAGAGCACTGGTTATAGCGAACTAGGAAAAGAAGTTTTAACCTAGACTATAACCGTTGGGGAATCGCATGAAATATTTTTCAAAGAAAATACTTTCAAAAGAAACTATACACACACTTAGGAACACGGGTCACACTGTCTAGTAAATAATGATAACATTATGTGCTCAGAGTACATGCGCTAAGTTTGATATATTTTCACTCTTAAAGCGAGAATGCCTCCAACTAAAGCCAAGGGAATTACCATGACACCCGAGGAACTCGCGGAAATAATCGCGCAAGCAATCGCAACACATGAGGCCAGCAAGGCCGAATCAAGTCAGGGTCGTCAGAATGAGACCCCAGAACCCGAATCAGGAGCCTTGGACAAAGGATGCTCCTATAAGACATTCATGGCCTGTAAGCCTTGGCCATTCAAGGGAACCGAAGGGGCCATTGGGCTCTACAACTGGATTGACAAGATGGAGACAGTTCTCTCCATTAGCGGATGTAGTGAGAACCAGAAGGTCCTTTACGCGACCTGCATGTTCCAAGAGGCAGCTTCGTCTTGGTGGAAGCTTCAAACGAAAACATTGGGGCGAGAAGTTGCTCTCCACAAGACCTGGGAGGAACTGAAGGAGATGATGATGAGAAAGTTCTGCTCTCGCGCAGAAATCCAGAATCTACAACAGGAATTCTGGAACCACACCATGGTAGGAACGGATATCGACGCCTACAACAACCGGTTCAACGAACTTTGCCAGTTGGTGCCAGACATGGCAAACACGGAGGAAAAGAAGATCGAGAGGTATATTTTTGGGTTACCTCCTGTTGTTAGGGTTCCGCTCAACGCCGCAGCGCCTCCAACCTTTGATGAGGCGGTAGCGCGGGCCATCACCCTTACAAGGGATACGATCCGTGCAGGTATGTTGACTACGCGCGGAATCGAGCAGCGAACCTCTGATCCCAAAAGGAAATGGAACTCTCACCACCGAGGGTCCGACTCCAAGCAGCCACCGTTCAAGAAGCAGGAAAGCGCAAGGGTTTACGCGATTCAGGCCGCGGAGCCACCACGAAAAGGATACAGCGGGCCTCGCCCATGGTGCAACAAATGCAAGTATCACCACGAGGGTGAATGCGCAAGAATCGAATGTGCCAAATGTGGCAGACCAGGGCACAAGACGATGAATTGCCGTGTCAGAGAAGCTGGAGCAAGCGACAACTGCTACGCATGCGGGAAGCCAGGGCATTTTAGTCGGGATTTCCCGCAAAAGGGGAACCAAGCTCGCGGGAGAGCTTTTGTGATCGGCGCAGGCGAAGCTAAAGAAGAGCCGAATGTGGTAACCGGTACGTTTTTGCTTAACGGACATTTTGCATCTGTCTTATTTGATACTGGCGCTGACCTAAGTTTTATATCCGCTGAGTTTAAAAACTCCCTAGGCCTAGCAACCAGTAGACTAGACACGCCTTATACTATAGAACTAGCCAATGGTAGGCAGTTATGCGCGAACGAAAGAACTGAACAATGTGTTATAGTCATAGGAGGTCACGGGTTCAATATTAACTTGTTGCCAATAGACTTGGGAAGTTTTGACATTGTGGTAGGTATGGATTGGTTAGTCAAGAACCGCGCGGAAGTTATTTGCCATGAGAAGCAGGTTCGGATCCCACTGTTGAACGGAGAAACCTTGGTAATTCAAGGGGAAAGAAGGGGAGTTGCGACGAAACTGATTTCGTGCCTAAAAGCGCGTAAGTGCCTAAGGAAAGGGTGCTACGCCTTCCTGGCGCATGTCGTAGAGAAGAAAGGAGATGAGCGAAGAATTGAAGACTTACCAGTAGTGCGCGAATTTCCAGAAGTTTTTCCTGAAGATTTGCCCGGATTACCGCCGCCGCGACAAGTCGAGTTTCGTATTGATTTAGTCCCAGGAGCTGCGCCAGTAGCTCGAGCGCCTTATCGATTAGCTCCATCTGAGATGCAAGAGCTATCCAATCAGTTACAGGAACTATTGGATAAGGGTTTCATACGCCCTAGCTTTTCACCTTGGGGAGCTCCAGTACTGTTTGTTAAGAAGAAGGATGGTTCGTTCAGAATGTGTATTGACTACAGGGAGCTGAACAAGCTAACAGTCAAGAATCGGTACCCCTTACCGAGGATTGACGACTTATTTGACCAGTTGCAGGGATCCAGTTATTATTCGAAGATAGATCTACGATCAGGATACCACCAACTTAGGGTCCATGAGGAAGATGTGCCGAAAACAGCCTTCCGAACTAGATACGGCCATTATGAGTTCTTAGTAATGCCTTTCGGGCTAACTAATGCGCCGGCTGTGTTCATGGATCTGATGAACCGCGTGTGCAAACCATACTTGGACAAGTTTGTGATTGTGTTTATAGATGATATTCTGATTTACTCACGGACCAAGGCCGAGCATGAGCAACACCTGAGATTGATTTTGGAATTGTTGAGGAAAGAAAAGTTGTATGCGAAGTTTTCCAAGTGCGAGTTTTGGCTTAGAGAAGTTCACTTTCTCGGTCACGTTGTAAACGAGAAAGGAATTCACGTTGATCCTTCCAAAGTCAAGGCCATCGAAAACTGGGAAGCGCCAAAAACCCCAACTGAGGTGAGGCAATTCCTAGGACTAGCTGGCTACTATCGACGCTTCATTGAGAACTTCTCCAAAATAGCTCTACCTCTGACCGCGCTAACTCAGAAAGACAAGAAGTTTGTTTGGGGCGAAAATCAGGAAACAGCATTTCAAATGTTGAAACAGAAGTTATGTAGTGCGCCAATTTTGTCTTTGCCCGAGGGGATGGATGACATTGTTGTTTACTGCGACGCTTCACATCAGGGACTTGGATGTGTCCTTATGCAGCGAGACAAAGTCATAGCGTATGCCTCACGCCAACTCAAGACCAATGAAAAGAACTACACAACGCATGATTTAGAACTTGGAGCGGTTGTCTTCGCGCTAAAGATTTGGCGCCATTACCTCTATGGTACAAAGTGTATAATCTTTACGGATCACAAAAGCCTTCAACATATATTTGATCAAAAGGATTTAAACATGAGGCAACGAAGATGGGTGGAGTTGTTGAACGATTATGATTGTGAAATTAAGTACCACCCTGGAAAGGCGAATGTGGTAGCAGACGCGCTAAGTAGGAAGGAGCGAATAAAAACGCTACGAGTCAAGGCTCTAAGGTTGACCATTCACGCAAATCTCTCTACCCGCATCCGAGACGCTCAGCAAGAAGCTTTGAAACCAGAGTTTGTTAAAAACGAATGCCTTGGGGGTATGGTTAAGAATTTGGAACTTAAAGAGAACGGCAATCTATATTTCGCTAACCGCATATGGGTCCCTCTCAAGGGAGGATTGCGCGAGCAGGTATTGAACGAAGCTCACAAGACGCGGTATTCCGTACATCCTGGCGCAGACAAGATGTACCAAGATGTTAAAACGCTGTATTGGTGGCCCAATCTTAAAGGCGCCATCGCGACGTATGTCAGTAAGTGCCTGACGTGTTCGAAAGTAAAGGCTGAATATCAGAAACCATCAGGGTTGCTTCAACAGCCAGAAATTCCCATGTGGAAGTGGGAACAAATCTCTATGGACTTCATCACCAAACTGCCAAGGACACCTGGGGGTTATGACACAATATGGGTTGTTGTGGATCGGCTAACTAAGTCAGCGCACTTCCTGCCGATCAAGGAAACCGATAAGATGGAAAAGTTAGCCCGACTGTATATTCGAGAAGTAGTTTCAAAACATGGAGTCCCAGTGCCCATCATTTCTGATAGAGATAGTCGATTCACATCAAGGTTTTGGAGATCGTTACAAGGGGCTTTAGGTACTCGTCTTGACATGAGTACGGCATATCATCCTCAAACGGATGGGCAAAGCGAGCGAACAATCCAGACATTGGAAGACATGCTACGCGCGTGCGCAATCGATTTCGAAGGTAGCTGGGATACTCATCTCCCATTGGTTGAATTTTCTTACAACAACAGCTATCACACAAGCATTAAGGCTGCGCCGTTCGAAGCTTTGTATGGGCGCAAGTGTAGATCCCCACTGTGCTGGGCTGAAGTAGGTGACAAGCAAATGACTGGTCCAGAATTGATCCAAGAAACAACAGACAAGATTTTTCAGATAAGGGATCGCCTTAAGACAGCGCGCGACAGACAGAAGAGCTACGCAGATGTGCGAAGGAAACCATTGGAATTTCAAGTAGGGGATAAAGTACTTTTGAAAGTCTCTCCATGGAAAGGAGTCCCCCGTTTCGGCAAGCGAGGAAAGTTGAATCCGCGCTTCATTGGACCATTCGAGATCCTGGAAAGGATCGGTCCGGTTGCTTATAAACTCCGTTTACCCGCCGAACTCAGTGGAGTTCATGATACGTTTCATGTGTCCAACCTCAAAAAGTGCTTATCTGACGAAACGTTGATTTTGCCGATGGAAGAGATTCACATCGACAAACAGCTGCACTTCATAGAAGAACCTATAGCAGTAACCGATTGGAAAGAACAAAAGTTGCGCAGGAGCAAAATCAAGTTAGTAAAGGTTCAATGGAACTCGAGGCGTGGGCCTGAATTCACTTGGGAAAGAGAAGACCAAATACGCAAGAAATACCCACACCTCTTTCAGAACATGGCTTCTGCCAGCAACGTCTCCTAAATTTCGGGACGAAATTCGTTTAACGAGGGGAGAATGTGACACCCGGTAAATTCCCAATCCCTTAAACTAAGTAATCAACCTAATAATTAGGTGATTGTAAATATTAAGCGCGTGCATTTGTTATGTGCGCCCTGCGCGAGCGCGCCATGTTAGTCAGCGCGTGCATTTGATATGTGCGCCCTGCGCGAGCTCACCATGTTAAGAACCAGCGTGAGCATATGTTATATGCGCCATGCGTGAATGTTTTGGCTTTATGTTTTCATGTAACTTAAACGTTATGTTGTCTATGGGTTGACCATCCCGCATGATGCTAAGGCGGGTGCATCCTACATCGTTTATGCGCGTGCGGAAGGGAACTAACCTCCCCGCATGGCGGGAACATTGAGAGCTAGTTTGTCTGAAGCTCCAAGATGGAATTGACTTCAACATGACTGATCACTATGTTGAAATACCAAGACCACCTGGAGAATCTACAAATGAAACTCAATATCCCCAACTGCGAGAAGGTTACGCACCTACCCGCAGCAAAGAAATGTCCTTCACGCAGAAAGCTATGCGCACAAAGTGATGCGCACAGAACACTTAGTCTATTCTCCAGACATAAGGAGATTACTCCCGCCCAAAAGGAAACAGTAGCGTGTTTCAGAGATTTTTCCACTTTTTACTGTACACTGACAAAAGTACCTGAAAAAACACACTGTAACATGAAAAGTCAACTGTCAGCCACCCTATTCTCACCAACCCCAGACCTGCATGTCCTGTCCAAATCAAATCAAGATCTTTTGTCCACTCCTCCACTTATAAGTAAACAATAAACAATAATAATTTCCATACTTTATCATCATTACACCTAGATATGAAAAGATTTCAATCCCCTAAAGCAAGGGATTGTGTTCCCTTGAGTTTGCCTATAAATTTGTAACCTAAATTATCACCCAAAACACACTTCAAAGAACTACAAACTTGCACTAATCCTCTCCCAAGCATCCGTTGTTTCCAGCTCCGATCCTGTTACTAGGTAAGCCGAGAATATAACCTTGAGACCTACTATCCAACCCTTATATTCTCCTATTTCTTGATCTTAATATATATACTTGTTATTTAATCGTATTCTAGACCTTCAATTCCGAGGCCAACACCAAGAAAACCCGAATCTCGATTAATCCCTTAACAAGAACCACAGGTGAGTCTCACAGCCCCTATTTTCACTGTTTTCACTATTTTTAAACTGTTTTCGGGGCTAGGGACACGTGCTTAAATAATGTTTTATCATGGTATACTTACAAGCTATGCAAGCGATTATGTGTTTAAGTTATGTTTCATGATGAGTAATGCAAACGGTTATCTAAGGTTTTCGATGTATGTGCGCTAGAACTCGAGTAAGTGATCACTTTACCATTGGAACTCTAAGGGTAGGGACTGCTGGTTTGATCCACCCACTCGTAGGGGTCGCACCTCTTTGCATGGACGAGTGCCTAGTATGGTCATGGGGCAGTACTATGGGTTGGAACCCGCTCGTAGGGGTCGCGCCTCTTTGCATGGACGAGCGCCTTGTTTTCCGGCACAACGTCCGCGCGTAACCCGCGGGACGGTATTATTATTTTAGCTCGTAGTGGCAGCGCCACTTTGCATGGACGAGCACATGTTCCTGAAACGTTCGCGCGTAACCCGCGGGACGGTATTACTTATTTTAGCTCGTAGTGGCAGCGCCACTTTGCATAGACGAGCACAGTTCCCAGAAATGTTCGCGCGTAACCCGCGGAACGATTTTATCAGAATATGTTGATATAACTGTTTTACCAAGCATGTGTTTTAATGATGCTATCAGAATTATGTTTCAGAATGATTTGTATCAAGATTATGATGCAATACGATTTATCAAGTTACTAAGACTTGTGAACTCACTCAGTTTATACTGATTCAAATGTTTTTACGTGTCTTTCAGGAGATAACTAGGTAGCGCATGGAGTCACACTTAGAGCACCTCACGCTGAACATCTAAACTAGCTTTTTGGAAGATTTTAGTTCTATCCCTTCGTTGCGCGTGGTTGTTCCCGCCGCGCATGGGGATATGGCGTGGAAATCTTCAACAATTTTTATACTTGGATGTTTTTATGTAAATTTTAAACAATGTAATGTATTTGTAATAAACTTTTCATGCGAAATGAAAATCTTACTTTGAATGTTTGCAATGGCCCGTGCTTAAGTATCAATCCCCACTCGTGCGCGCCCGGCTGTTTCCGCCGCTCAGGGCCGGGTGTGACAGGGTGGGTTATACGCGTCCGTGTGTCTGTGTGTCGGTGATCTGATTTGGAACAGCTAGAACCGAAAAACCGGAATCGAACGGGTGTCTCACAATCGCTAACGCGTGTTACCTTATGGTTCTCGGTATTTGTATTAACGGTTTTCGGTTCGGTTCCGGGTAAAACCGATGGTTCTAGATGTGGAAGCGAAGAACCGGAATGTTAAAAACTTTTTAAATAAATTTACCAATCCCCATTTTTATAGGGTAACTTATTAGCCGGCAGTCCGGCATCCTTTCAATTATTCTTTAATTTATATCTTCTTTCTTTGCGTTCAGTACCTAACAACTAAGATCATTTTTTATTTAAGCTTTTAAGGTAATATAATATAAAATGATATGATATTCGTTTAATCTATCGCCACTAATGATTTATTTAACTCTAACAATTAGGTTTTAATCGAAAATATAATGAATGTTCATGTTATAATCTAAATAAATTTTACCATGAAAGAAGAAGATATACAATTATATAAACTTTTTTTTTTTTGCAATTTGCAAAGTTTGCATAATCCATTTAATAAATAAACAACTGAACCAGTTCTGGCACAGAACCGATTAGCGAGAACCTACTTTACTGGTTCTGGAACCGAATTGGTTTAATATAAAAGGTTCCGGTTCTATGTTTAAGTCAAGTTCCGTTCTGGTTAGGTTCTGAACCGTTGCACAACCCTATTCGAAACCAAAACCGGGTATGTAAACCGAAACCGAGCAAAACCGGTCAAAATCCGAACCAAGATCGATCATAAACTAGTTTTGACTTTTATTAACTAATTCGGTTTCAACCCAAACCGATTTTAAATTTTAAACCAGTTTATGCACGTCCAAACACAAATAAGTGTTAGACTTGATAATAATCTGTTTAACTTAGTCTATATTATTTTATTGTTGTTGTTGATGGATCTCTTTCTTTGTTGTGAGTTGTGATTGTGATTAAGGGCCAGCTAGGATTTTAACTTGCAAAGGAATTTAAACCTAAAGCGTTCATTCATTTCATTTACCACAACTAACTCATATTAAATTTGGTTCTGGTTCTCATTCGTTATATATTAAATAAATTTTCTCAATATGTTTGGGTCGAGTCGGGCCAATTTATTTATTTACTTGGTTCTTTTGGTTAAAATGCCTTATCCTCTCATAAACAAATGTTGCAAGTACATTAAGCCTAGTGTTTTTTGAATTTACCTAAAATGTTTAGCCAAATAAAAGTTTGAGCCCGCAAGGAACGCAACGATGATTCATCGATATCATAACCAACCGAACCGTTACCAATATATCAAGCTAGTTTAACAAACTTCACATATGTACAAAGCAATTAATACTTGTCAATTTCATTCTTAATTCTACATGCTTTTCTGAAATCCAATAGCCACTCATATCATCAACCACAAAGTATAAAATCCAAACAACAGATGTTATAATTCGGAAACATTTTTTTACAAATTTCCAGCATTAAAACAAAACATGAATTATGATTCAAATCGCTTAACAAGCAAAAATTGCTACCAAGTCAAAATTGCAAACAAGAAGATACAAAATCAATATCACCTAAGTTTGAACGGAATACTGTAACATTCGTTACTTTTCAAACGCGAAAAAAACCGACCCATTTCAAATTTTCGGTCTTTGTTTATAAAGAATATATGAAAAATATATATTATCAAGTTTCGTTTCAATGTATTTTTTGTTTGTCGTTTATTATTAATATAATATTCACGAGGAATTACGTTTATCTTTCGTTTTGCTCAATAAACTAAACTCTGGGATTTTAAGTTTTATTTATGTTTAAGCTATTCACAAACTATTCAGGTTGATATACGAAAAATTATTCAAGTTATATAACTACTTTCGCTTCATTAATTAAAACATTCAAAAGTTTAAGGTTCATTTGGTAACTTATATTTAAATTCTGATTTAATATAACTTTAAAGATCAGGGGTGTAAAGTGTAAATAATATAAATTAATATATATTCTAATTAAACACCCGTCACCTACCTTGGCCCCCGTATTTCCGATGCCAATATTCCGGCGGCCGCAACTAAACCCCGACGGCCCCTAATCAACCTCTTATATCGCAAATTAAACTTTTTAAACTTTATAACGACCTTTCATGATAACATATAACGGATATAAACCTTTAAAACATGTTTTAATTTACCAAAACCCCGTAACCCAAGCCGTAACCGTCGCCGGAATTGTTTCAAAACTCATTAACAACTAATTGACACCAATACGTCCAATTACTAGTATAAATAGGAAGTACACCTTCTGCTAAACTCTCACCAATCTTCAATCTTCTCTAAAACACTCTTTAAAGCTTTAATTTGTCGTTTAAATATGATTCCGGCCAACCTATCATTCACTATCTTTCCGGCACACCTCCAGGTAATAAACATATGGTTTATGATCTTCTTTATCCAGTAAACAAAACCCCTAACTTAATTGGACCAAACAGGATTTACAGATTCTAATTTTAGAGTTCTTAATGTAGAAGATGAACAATAGTTATTATTTAAGTATTTGTATTCCTGTTATAAAGCTAACTTATAATCTGGATCAGGTGGCTAAAACTCTTGGGTGTAGCACAACAGACCACCCGAGTCAATGCAAAAATGTTTTTGTTTTTTAAAAGCCCTTTTAAATTAATTATTGTAATCTTTATGTTTTTATAAATCATTTTAAACCAAGTAAAAAATCATTTTAAATTATATAAAATCAAATATAGAATTAAATTTATCATTTTCACCCAAAAACCCATCTTTCTCAAGTTTCGTTTAAACACGTTAAACCATTAAATTAATTTATAATTTTTTCTGTTACTCTATTAACTTTATAATCCATTACACCGTTAAAAAAATAGTTTATAATCCCATTACTTTACATTAATTCATTAAGCCGTTTATCTGTTAATATTAACTCGTCATTAAACTTTAATTTATTTGCTTTAATTCGTTAAACTTAAATTCTACAGCTTTTGGTTTCGTTAAACTTTAACCCGTTAGAATTATAATTAGTTAGTTATAATTTGTTAGCATAAATATTCTGTGAGAACGTGATCACCATTCAAATCCATACTTTATAAAAATTATAATATTAAAATCATGATTTCGTTAATATATCGTTAAAGCTTAAAAACAATATTAAAATCCAAAACGCTTTAAAATAATAAAATATAACGCGTCATCTTTAAAACCAATAAGTAACTTTATTAATCATGTTAATTAGTCTTTAAATGCTCGTATTTATTTTTATAGTTCGAGAGGTTCAATCATTTCCGGTTCTTTAACGCATTTTCGGTGGCTTCGGTTTCGTTATCGTACTTTTGGTTTTTCATTGCAATGTTTATCTTCAATTTCGAGGTGAGTTTTTCATAAACCCTTTTTAAACGTTTTTATATTATGGGGTAGCATATGTATCCTACAAAACTTCAAGTATTTATGATTTCGATTACAAATTACAATTCACTATATGGACTTGTGTGCTTACTTGATTAGTTGCTCAGAATTACTTGGTCAGTGGTTGCCTCAATAAGTATGATCATACGCCCCCTTTGCACTCAGGTTCATTTGTATCGAGTGTAAAAGGGACCTCATATCCGAGTACGTTGGTAGCCCCAACTGGAAAGGACCTTCGTTTGTTCTTTACATTCAGATCCATTGCATCGAGTGTAAAGAACCCTTATGTGCTCATTTCACAAGTTTCATGGAATTGTATGATTTTTACGTATTATATCAAACCGTGGGAATCTCACCAACTATGTTCGTAGCTGACTTTATTTTATACATATGTTACATGTGTAGAGATACGAGGATAAAAGTTAGAAGACACATAGCATGCTTATAGGATATTCAAAGAAAACTTATCATTTTGTTTATTTATTTGTTATAACTTGTATTATTTGATAAACTTGTGTTACATGAAGATTTAAATGAAATAATGTTATTATGGTCACCTAATAGTGTCACGTGTGTTTGAGCAATCTGTACGTCACACTCAAGCGTTTCCGCTTTAGCCGGGGTGTTACAAATACTGCATTGTTAAACTTCAATGTTTAACAAGCTTGCGAAGATCTTGAATGATTGAAAAGTGAAAATATAATCAGGCCTTCGATGCATTTTGTGACATGGCTTTGAGCTCATGTGCTTTTGGGCCAAACCATGTGCTTTTGGGTTAAACCATTGACCAACAATATTCGCAATCACTTTTGGTGACCTTGAAAATTTTCCACGACATGACACATTCCTAACTTCCTACCCAATGAAAGAATAAGCATTACAAAATAGTTGTGACATTTGTCAAATGTTGAATTTGTATTTGTATTTGTTTGACCGACCCGGACTTGTAATTCGGATTCTTTATCATTAATGAAACACGTGTTTATTAGTACTTGATTTATTTTATATTAATATGTCACATATGCTCATTAGTCAATCCTCAAAATCATTTATTTTATGTTAATATTGCACTATATCAAAGTTCAAGGACCAAAGTTGACAAAATCTAAGTTTTGGAAGTTCCCAGTCCTTCGTGCGTTGCGGCGGGTTCTTTCCCGGCCATCGCAATACGCGGAGGAAGCTAGGGTTCCAGGATTGATTTGGGCCACGCTACACAACGCGATATGGCAAGACTCTAGAATAATCTTAAGGCGTCGCGCGTCGCGAAGTCTTTAGATCAAGGCGTTGCAATACGCGACGTAGCCCTCTGTCGGCTGCAATATGACCGACAATCAAGCTTTAATCCCAAACCTTTTTCAAACATGTTCGACTCTAAATTATTCTCCGAGATACGTATGTGGACAACTTTCTTATTCTAAAACATTAACTTGTTCCCTAAGATTGGAACCAATTCGTTAATTTCTTGATTTTTATAACAAACCATAAAATAATAAAAGGAAAAGTGAAGAAATAAAACAAATGAATTCCATCCCACATTAGTGGAGGAAAGAAAATGGAATGCTTCCCCCTAGGTATAAATAAGATTGTGAGTTCTTGTCCCGCATCGCTAGATTATAGAACTTGTAAGCTCTTTATAAGAAAGAAAACCCACCTTACTACTCTAATAAAAGAGTACCATATTTTGTCACTTGTCATGCTCTCATGACTCCCCTTTTTTTCTAACCCATATCCACTAGTAAATTCATAAATCAATTTAATTTAATTATGCATTTAATATATTAACAATTATATTGTATTAACTTTTAAGATTGTAACTTGTAAGTATCGAATTTGACTTAATAACTGTTCAAAAGTCAAAGCAATACTGAGGCTAAAAATGTTGATCTTTTAAAATAAATTTTATCTGTTTTAATTAAAATCTAGATTTGTTTGCTTGGAATTTTTATTATGGGGATTTAACTTTTTGGATTTTTTTCTATTCAATTATTTTTCACTAATGCTTGGATTTCAACTTTAATTTTCAAAAGGAATGATCTTTTATTTTCGTCAATAGCTTATTATTATCCTATCCTTGGTTTGCTAATTGCCTAAAAGAATGGTGAACCAACACTTTTTCAATTAATATTTTAAACTTTCTATGGCCAATCAACACTTTTTAATGAAGAATTATTTCCAATTTCAAATCAATTGATATTTTGATTTGTTTAGTCTTACTTAAATTTGTTTGTTTAATTCATTCAATAGCATCAAGAATCCGACTCCATTACTGTTGGTGCGTCCGTTGACACATTTAGTGTAAAGGTATGCCACTTTTCATTTTAAGTTATTTTCCTTTATTATACAATAACAATAAATTACTAAACAACATTTGTTATTTACCGCTTCCTTTTTAAAATAGTAGTTGACACATTTGTTACTAGAGGTACACAAACCGGTTTTCGGTTTAAACCCGAGTAGTTCATTACACTTTAATGGCCTATATTTTATAATGAAGCTTTGACAGATTGTATATATCATCATCTTTTTTTTATAACCTTGAAAAACTGTCAACCAAAGCATTACCAAGAATCTATTACTTACCATATGTTACCAATAGATTTGGGTCTTCATGTACGTCAACAAACACTTACGTCAATTGATATTATCCGATCAGTGTTGGTAATGTATTGATACTGCCATTATGGCTGGAACTAATTACCATATATTGATTTCCAATTGATATTTCCTATTTTCCTTTACAATAAATTGATTTCCAAATTTCAACCGGGCATTACATGGAATGGTTAATGAGCTATAAATGGATATGATATGTGAGCCATAAATTAGTTTTGAAGCTGACGTATATAGACAGATGTGTTTTAAACTGGGTTAAACCTGTTTTTGACTAACCGGTTCCAAAATATCTTTCTTAATGTAACATAAGCAATTGTCAATATCATTATTATAATTACAATCATATTTTCCTTTATAATAAATTGATTTTTCAATGGGGCATTACATGGAATGGGCAATGAGCTATAAATAGATATGATATGTGAGCTACAAATTAGTTTTGAGCTACAAACGGGTTTTAAATCGGATGAAACTTGTTTTTGTCTAACCGGTTTCAAAATATTGGGTTCAAACCGGTTTTAGCTACAAGAAAACTCCAAACGGGTCCTAACCCAGTGGTTTATAACTAAAAATCGGTTTTTGTAATATCGGGTTCAAACCGGTGTTCCTGTTATGCTCCTTAGAAATCTTAAAGGTTTATGTAACTGTACTCGACTACAAAATTATATCTTTAGGTACTCGTGTAGTTGAAGCAAATATTATTTCTGGAACTAACATTGGACATAGAATTTTGATCCATAGATCACCACTGACTCCAAAAGACAACAAAATAGCATATAAGTTTCAAAGACGACAGTTTCCCCTTGTAGTATGTTTTGCGATGACCATAAACAAAAGTCAAGGTCAATCATTATCTAGGGTTGGTTTGTACTTGAAAGAACCCGTGTTCTCACATGGACAACTATATGTCGCATTGTCAAGAGTTACAAGCATGTGTGGGCTTAAGATTCTGATTCTTGATAAACGAGGTAATCTGACCAATACAACCACAAATGTAGTGTACAAGGAAAATTTTCTTATTTGTAAAATAGTTGCGTAATGTTTGTTTTGTAATTCATATAATTTTAATGTAAGTTGTAATTGTATTAATAATATATGATAATTGTGTTATGTGTTATTGATTGTATTTTGCTTAATGTTTAAATATTATAATTTTTATTAATTCCCCATGTAATACACGGGTCTCAAACTAGTATGATAATATTCTTATGTGACCAATAACACCAGTGGTCCTAGCAGAGGGTGTGAAGCACCCGACGCGCACAGGCTCGGGCGAAGTGCGATGGGCGCAATGTGGCGCTTTGATGCCGCACTTTGTATGCTCGCATCGCCACCTTAGTGTTTTTGAAAACTAGTTCCTTCGCGCTACGCGAAGGAGTGAAGTTAAGTCCCTTCGCGCTACGCGAAGCATTATGAGTTATCCAGACAATCTTTTTCCTCCTCGACGTGAAGAAATTTTTGCGCTACGCGACGTGATAGTCACGCAACGGTGACATGTTTCCTGCCACGTGGCATAGGCTGACCCGAGAACCCTATGTTTACTTCGCGCGACGCGAAGTATTTGTTGGTGTTGGTTCGCGCTACGCGAACTGACCCAGTTTCAACTATAAATAGGTTGGATCCAGACTTCATTTTCTCGTTCAAAAATCAGATCTCTCTATTTATTTCTCACATATTAGAGTATTGGTATAATACCCGAGTAGTCTTAACGATACCCTCTCCGATTGAAAGAAACTTTTATACGCGAATCCGAAAGCTCTGCCTGAACAAGGTAAGATATTGTGCCATCGTGTAAAGTTTCTAGTCTCATGACTATCGTTATGATTATGGGATTTATACTAACTTAGATATATTACATTGTGCTTAACCTAGGTGCTTAATATCAGGAGGCTTGTTATTTGTAAACTTTCAAGGTGAGACATTCGAGTTTTTGTACAACTCACATTTACGTGAGATAACTGATTTCCAATACTGTCAAGATGATTTTTAAACTTATAAAACTCCTGACAGATAGTCCAAATGTTTTCAAATATATTTTAATTGCATTACAGTGATTAAGTCTCTGTAGACTTACGTGATGGTTACTGTTGGGACCAGGATTTTTGATCCTCGAAGATCAACCATCTGTGACGATTGTTTCTAGGACTAATGATCCTCAACAGTCAATTTCAGTTATATTCTAATCTATTTTTTGCAGATAAAACACGTGCTTACTGGAAATTCCTATTCTTGCGGATGAGATATTTACCTGGTCTTCCCTTTTCGCCGACGCTCCAAAGCGGTCAAGCTGAAAGAGTAAACAAACGTGGCCGAGATTATAGCATAAGTAGTTATTAGCTGTTATACTTACTTGTATTTATACATTGAGTGATAGCTGATTAACACACAACACATTTAGCACTGAGAGTTCATAGAAAACACTTGTATTCATGATCAGCTACCATTCCACCATTTGTAACCTTTTTAAGTTCAATATAATTGGTAGTGATAGTTTTCACTACCTGAGGTTTTTATGCCGGCGGGATACTAGTTACCAAGGGCTTTTCCTCGTATAAATCTCTGTGTTCATCGTCTATAACCATTACTTTGATTGCATTAATTCATACTAGCACCAATCCTCACATACGAATTTGGTTCATTCATCATTAGCCTGATTTTTAACCAAAACAATTTGGCACCCACCGTGGGGCCTTTGGTGCTTTAATCACAAAAAATCCTTACCTTTATTCAATCCTTACTATCACTCATTCAATGGCCTCTCAAGGAAAATCTATTCCCACAACCGCTGCTTCGAGTATCCCGGCTCAAGTGACTTTGCCACTGCTACCTGGCTCTAAAAAACCACAAAAGCCTATAACTATTGCTCAGAAGAAAGAGACTGTTGTTTTCTCTGGACCAAAATCCACTACTGTCTCCCCAATGGTAGCTGCTAACAATGATGTTTCTGTTTTGTGTTCACAGATGAAGAGCTATATAGAGCAGAAAAACAAGACCAATAAGAGGATCCTCCATGAGATCGAGGAAATTAGGAGAACTAAGAAGACTGCTGAAGACGCGAGCCCCATCATGCCAAAAGTGCTTGACTTTGGCACTCCGGATTTCCCCGGGCCAGAGGTATCCAGCACCCTCTCACCCTCAACAAGGATCCTCGGACCTCTTCCAGAAGAAATACTCTGACCAATACTCACAAGGATCATCTATCCTTCAACAAGGATCATTAGGTCAACCCTTGAGATCCTCCAATCACTATTCGCAAGGATCCTCGACCTTCCAATCCGGACCCCCGGGATTTTACCAAGGATCTCCACCCACCAACTTCAAGGATCCTCAATCTTTCAACTAGGATCCTTGGTTTTCCAAACAGAATCCATCATCCATCAGCATCCAGAATCCTACTATCCTTATGGAAAGGAACCTATGAAGGAACCCCGATCTAGGCCATTGGAGGTACATGAAGGAGACTTCATACCCATGCAAACTACTGCTCCTGTTGGACCAACTGCTGATGCTGAAACAATATATCCCGGACACAGCTATGGAGCTAGATCTTTTGATCACGTAAAAGGTAACATTTATGATAATCTATCTTTTGGCACTAACCATGCTAGTATGCAGGATACCGGAATCAACCAAACCATAGCCCGTGAGCTACAAAATCTCAAGGATATGATATCAAGTGTACCTGGAGTCATCAAACCTATTCCCGAATTACCAGCAGGAACCCATAACATATCCAGGTTTGCTCCACCAATTTGTGATGCCAAAATACCAAATGCTTCATTACCCCTAGCATGAAGTTATATGATGGATCCACAGATCCTGAGGAACATGTTGCCTTATACCGAGAAAGAATGGAAATCAACCCAATCCCATAAAGGTTGAAAGAAGCTTGCTTATGTAAAGGCTTTGGCTCAACCCTCACCGGATCCGGCCTCAAATGGCTTCTAAGTCTTCCACCTTATTCTATTACTTCCTTTTCTCATTTGATCAATCTATTTAATAGTCAAAATTGAAAGTGATCAACAAGATGCCAAGGAATGTTATGCCTCATCCATGAAATGGACTACGAAGCCTACTCAAGCATAGCAATTACAGAAACAGCCAAGGAAGGTCCTGCAATCAAGAGAGTAGGATGTGAAGGAAGTATCTTTGGATCCTCAGGATACTGAAATCAAAGTATTGTTAGGATTAAGTATTCCTGAGGATATCGAGATGGAATTGATATTCTTCCAAAAGAAAAGAGCTTCTACCTTCGCCTGGAAACATGAATATATGACAGGTATCTCTAAGTCTATAATTACTCATAAACTTGGTATAGATAAATCTTTCAGGCCGGTACATCAAAAGCGAAGGAAGTTTGCTCCTGAAAGAAACACTATCATACAAGAAGAGGTGCAGAAGCTGCTCAAAACCAAGATGATAAGAGAGCTCCAATATCCTAGATGGTTGGCCAATCTAGTTGTTGTCCAGAAGAAAAATGGAAAATGGAGAGTGTGTGTGGACTTCACAGACCTGAATAAGGCCTGTCCAAAAGACCCATTCCCACTCCCACACATTCACTCAATGGTGGATGCGACAGCTGGCCACGAGCTTCTAACCTTTCTGGATGCATCCTCAGGATTTCAACAAATTCAAATGGAGCCTTCAGATCAGGAAGATACAGCCTTCATGACTCCCACATGTATATACTGTTATACTGCAATGCCTTTTGGACTAAAAAATGCAGGTGCAACATACTAGAGGCTAGTTAACATGATGTTCAAAAACCAACTGGGGGACACGATGGAAGTCTACATAGACGACATGGTGGTAAAATCAAGAAAGGCTGAGGATCATCTCAAAGACTTAGCGACAACATTTGATATCTGTTGGGGCACGGATTTTCAGTATCCTCGGCAATTATTATATTCAGAATGAATTCAGGATGCAGTATCTCCAGAGGCGACAGGTATCCTAATTACATTATATAAGTAACACATTGTCAGCTACTTTCTTTATTTACCAGGTCAAATACCGTTGCCATAATCTCCCGAAGACTCGCACTTGCTGTTATTAGAGTGTAGCCGATAAGGAAACGTGCTGATTAGAAGAATTAACGGCTAATTGGACTCATTCTAAAGTTTCCTTAAATATAGGGCATATTGTTAGCTTTATTTTTTTTTGTATAAATAGAGTCTAGCTTGGATCGCAAAACACACACTCTAACACTCGAGAACTTACAAGTACTCGCTCTCATTGTAATCACGATTCGATCAAGCTCCATCTCTTGTAATCACTTCATTATTAATAAATCGGTGGTGATAGTTTTCACCACCCGGGGTTTTTTTCTTGTTATCCCAAGGATAACGGGGTTTTTCCTCGCAACAAATCTTTGTGTTCAAGCCGTTTATACAAGCACCTTGTCCCATTTTACTAATTTGGTTGTAAAGTCACTATTGTCAATTTCTGACCAAAACAGTTTGGCGCCCACCGTGGGGCAAACGGTGCTTCAATCCATCAAAAACTGTTTGCTTCATACTCAATCATTTTTCATCCCTTCATTATGGCCTCACAACCAAAAACCAGCTCAGTCTTTGCTCCGGTGGTCACCTCTGCTTCGAATGTCAACCCAGGACCTCCACTAGTGCCAAAGAAGAACGCTCAACCTAGAGGAGAACTTCCACCATACGCGAGATCCTCTACACGGGTAGACTCGGTTATTTCTAACAATGATATTTTTGCTTTAATGAAACAGGTCAAAACTCACATGGAGCAGCAAGAGAAAACCAACTCAAGGCTATTCAAGGGGATTGAAGGGATCAAAAAAAAACCAGGGCAGGAGGCCACTCCAATAATGCCCAGGGTCCTTGACTTTGATTCTCCAGGATCATCTATCCTCCAGAATCCCGGATCTTTGGGGACACAATCAACAAGGATTCCATCTCAGCAGCAGTCAGGATACTGGGGAACTTTTCCTTCGGTATCCTCGGAGTTACCCAAACCAACATGGCCCGAACCTATCAACATGCAGCCTCGTTCAACCATGCCAGCCGGCATATTATCGTCAGGATCTCCCATGATATCCTCTGAAGTACACATTGGAGATGATATCCCTATGCAGGGATCACCTTATCCTGAGAATACCATCAATGGAGGAGCTACCCGTCAAGGCTCAGGATATCAGAGGCCTAACCAAGATCGCGGTAACGGTTTACTTAATCCTAATTTATACACTAACCGTAGATCTATGTAGGATAAGGGGATATCCCCTGTTATAGCCAGGGAATTGCAGAAAATGAAAGATATGATTTCCAGTATCCCGAGGATAATCCGTCCCATAGCTGTAGTTCCGGTAGGCAGTCACAAATTATCTAGGTTCACATGGCCCATATGCGACGTGGAGATCCCTAGGAAATTCCAGACGCCCAACATGAAACTGTACGATGGCACCACGGATCCTGAGGAACACGTAGCTCAATATAGAGAGAGGATGGAGGTCAACCCTATCCCAGCTGAAATTAAAGAGGCCTGTCTATGTAAAGGGTTTGGTTCAACACTAACGGGGCCGACCCTCAAATGGTTATTAAGTATTCCTTCCAATACTATCACTTCCTTTGCTCATTTAATTAATTTATTTAACAATCAATTTTCTTGTAGTAGATCTTTTGAGAAAATGAGAGGTTATTTATATAGAGTTGTTCAGCCCAATAATGAATCCTTAAGGTGTAAGTCCCGAATCTGGATCACTACAATTATGATATCAACAATCTAGGTGTTGGTGCGGAATTCCAACACTAGATGATTCAAGAACACAAGTAAACACAAACACGTAGAACACACGAATGACTTCAAAACACACGTATTATTATACGTCGGGTGCTTAAGCACTATTAATACAAAACTCGTCTAGAACAACCCCTAGACGGCCAAGACACCAGTGAATGAACACCTTAACCCTATACAATGCATTCTATATATATATATAGGGAACTAACCACTCAAGCCCAATACTAACCAAAAGCCCACCGAGATCCAAATGGATCTTGGTTTACATAAGCAACCCAAGTTAAACAAACAGACTAAGTACAAACCACATAAATGGGCCCAACAATCTCCCCCTTGGTTTGTAGCTTGGTTCTCAATCATGCTCCATATAATCAATGTCAGCGTCTTTCAAAGCGCCTGCCCAAAATTTGCACCTGATAATAGAGGCCACCATGCTTGTATATTCTTTTGTGGCCGATTCAAAAATCAGGTTGGCAATTATCTGAAATGTACCGAGTGTCTTCATGTCTTTCTCTCCAAGCTTCAGCAGATCTCGTGGGTCAACAAATCTATACTGCCCTTTGCCCTTCTGCAGACGTACAACCACGGTAGCAGTTTCACTGTCATACATCCAGAATCTCATACTATCCAGAGTACCATCTGGAATAGCTTTAGGCACAGGAATACGAGTGACTTTCTTTGTAGCAGGCCACATGACATTGACCATTGTCTTTCCTGTCTTTGGACCCACGACCCCCTTTGCTTTCTTCAAGAACGATTCTGCAATTGGCATCTTTGGAAAGCCTTGATCAACTTGATTTCTCAGAAAGTTCCAGAAATCCCTACCACGTTTATCATTTGTTGGATTGTGGAATGGGGAGTTTATCAAATCATTGAGATCCACTTTAGTCCATGAACCAAAGTCTTTCATCTTATTATAGTACTCAGTGGTACCAGACTTCCATTTAACCCACCACATGTTCTTTTCAGCATCCAAACCCTATGACACAATTCCAGAACGATCTCCATATTTATCTGAAAAACCTTTTTGAAAGGTGATAACGAACCTGTCTGGGTGATCGGATGATTCATCATTTTGATTGGAGTTTTTCATTACCAGTAGCTTCCTTTGAACTCTGTCTGACTTTTCTTTGGTGACTGGAGGTGCAGACATGTACTGCTTCAGCGTCTCTGATTCATCTATGTTTTCAAATGAACGAACAGTAGAGCTACCACCTTGATCAACGTTTGGCATCTTTGAAGTCACATCACTACTGCTCTTGAATTCATCTCCAAACTTCTGAATGAGTTTTTGTTGGAGGTCTAGATAAACAGCAGTTAACTCTCCCATGTTGAACTGAAGCTCGTTGATCTTGGAGTCTTTATCAGAGTAAGTGGCTTCCAGCTCTTGAATACGCACATCTTTCACGACAGAATCTTGTTCAAGTTTAAAAACTCTACGTTGAAGAGCTTGCACATCAATGGGAGCATCATCAATCACCACTCCCTTGCCTTTATCTTGCAAATATCTTTCTTGCATGGCCAGAATCTGAGCAACGTTTTCGGAAACACTTGAGCTTAACTAACCCAGATTGGATGGGCCAGAAGATCCAGAAGCAACATCAGTGAATGGTATAGTAGCCTCATCAGTGGATGGAATATCTGACTCAATATCAAATTCATGAGCAATGTCATCAAGCATCTGATCTTGAGTCAATGGCTCTGCAGTGGATGAACATGGTTCAACTTGAGTCTCTGGAGCTTGTGACTCAGGTTGTGATTGTTGCTGTAGGCTAGTGGTTGTGATTGTTGCTGGTGTTGTGGTTGTTGTTTCAGTTTCACGAACCAGCATGCCCGATCTCGGATCTTTCTTTCTGTGCTTTCGTGGAATGAGATCAGCGGCTGGTTCTTCAGGGATATCAACTTCTTCATTTACAACAATTGCTTAAGGAGGCTTCAGAGCGGTTGACTGTAATAATTCTTTGAAGGCTTCAAAATCTCATAATTGCTCATCAGTCAGAGCAGTATCCTTTTCACGGTGTTCTGTCTCTTCTTCTTCTTCTTCTTCATCTGAACTGATCTCGAATGCAATAGACTGCCTTTGAACAGGTATCACATGTTCATCGACAATTTGAGCTGTAACTGGTACAGCTTCAGTCTCAGCAAATTTACCAAACTTTTCCAGAGCATTGAGGCCCTGATAGACAATCTTGGAGCCTTTCCTGGACTGCTTCATTAACCCAAAGGTGTTGGGTCTCATTGACTTCATATCTAATGTATCAACAGATTTGACAAGGTCGTTGTAGTGAGAGTCAAAAATCTTTTGCAGAAATCTGGGATACATGAGGAACATCTCTTTCTTCTTCCCTTTCAGATTGCTCATCATTTCATTAAAAATGAACTTGGAACAGTTGTAATTCCAATCCATGATCATAGCAACAATAGCAGACATCTGAGTATGACTGATCTCGTCAGAACCTCCCTTTCTTCCTAACACGCATGTGAAGAACATGTGTATCAAAAACCTCCAGTATGGGTGAAATAGTTTCTTGATTGCTGAAGGATAAGCACCCTCATAACCCATCCTGGTAAGAATCTCAGAGACAGCAGTAACAGAGTATTCTGTTGGGTGATCAGGTTGATCACCAAACAGAAGCACATCCCTTATAATGGCCTCTGTGATGATGACCGGCTTATTCTGCACTTTGGAGTCTATCGACACAATTCCATCTGCTCCTTGTGGATTGATTGAGGCATTGTTCCAAAAATCAGTGACCATCTTTCTGTAAATAACAGGGTTTTCTCGTAATGCGTGAGAAATCCTGCAAGTGTTGAGGCCGACGATCATAGACTTGAATTCCTTGTGGGCCAGTGGTGGATCAAACAAATGTCTAACTATGTTATGTGTGTCCACAAACTTTAACAGAGCTTGATCAGCCATTACTGCACCAAACGAATCAAGTTAGTAAATACAAACTTGACTATAGTTATATTTTAAAGCAAATTGGTCATTTTTAAGACATGAGGAGCCAATGATGACAAGATCACATTTGGTGGGCCAATAGGAAAATATAATAATCGTGTCACAATTGATCTCGGTCCACAATCAGTTTTCTGTCAACAAGAGATTTCGGTCAAATAAAGTTTTCTGTCAAAAACAAGTGTTTTCTGTCCAGATTGACCGAGAACATGAGTTCTTGGTTAATTCCAGCGTTTTCAGTCAACGAAAGTAAACCAAGAACATGAGTTCTCGGTCAAGGCTGGGAGATCTCGGTCAACGAAAGTCAACCGAGAACTCCTTGACAGCTGGGGACAGAGAACCTTTTGGGTTTCTTCTTGGAATGTGTGTCGTCTTCTCCAAGTCACCGAAATCTCCATTAATCCTGTAACGAAACCCCTTTAACTTCCAACAATTAACCCTAAAACAATCCAATACCTGTAACACGATCAAAAGAACACCAAATACAATGGAGTGTGACTAGCTTATGTTTGTGAGATTTTCGGCTGAATGGTTTGAGATATGAAAGTGTTTTTGAATGAATGAGAACAAAATCTAGGATAAATATCATTTATACCCAAAAGAGATGGGCCGAGAACCCACAAACAAGCCCAACCCTTTTTTTCAGCCCAAATACTGTTAATCTCATACCTGACAATACAGTCTAAAGCCCAAAGAAATATAAACGCATTGAAAACGACCCAGTTAAATCACATGTTTCAAGGAGAGTGATTTCGAGATAAAAAAAAAAGAAAGGGTTAAGAAAACAAGAATAGTAAAAAGATAAAAATACAAAAATAATCTTTTTGAGATTTTTGCAGATTTGGGATCAAATTTCAGTTTTGTAAAATCGCCGTCTTTTACGAAAAGATCCGAACATGAAATCATATTGTTTAAGATGCTGTCACAAGGATTCATGTTCAGCGTTATTATGACATAAAGAGACAGGTTGATAGCAGGTAAAACAAACTTAGCATGAATTTTATTGCATCAGTGATATGAATTAGGTTCAGTTCGGCATAAAGCTTAGATGGACATCACTCATGGATTTGTGACGCCTCCTATCTCTTCTCAAAACATATTTGGCTTTCCCAGATCACCCCAATTTGACTTCAAACCCCTAGTACTTGATCAAAAGGTTTTTATTTGAAAATTAAACAAAAATTTGAGCTTTAAGGTTGAACGTTGGACTTACAAGCCATCCGGACTTACAGGCCTTTCATTCGAGACATGACAGGATTTACTTTTATGCCCCCATCTCTGTAGTTCTAGTTTGACCCTTTAAGCTTTTGAAAAACGAAAAAAAAATTTTAAGTGCCACAATAATCAAAATAATCAAAATTTTATTTATTTATTTTTTATTTTTTTTAAATATAAATAACTTAGAAACATAACATTTTAGGTGATCAAGACACTAATGGGCTCGTGTATGTCTGGGTAATTGCTTTTCTGTCTATCATTTGGAGAGATGTATATGGAGACATGCACATTTCTTCAAAATGACTCTCCACAGTAAGTTTAGCAAATTTAGTTTATATCACTTCACCTTTTACGCATCATGGAAAGCTACCATACAGATGAATGACTTTTCTAGAGCCTTTTAAGCTTAATAACTTCACCCTTTAGGCACACAGAAACAATATATCTATCTTTTTCCAAAGGTTGGATCAATTTTCGTTTGAAAATATTTGAAGCTTCCCAAAAGCAGTTAACTGAATAGTAATATCATTTCCCAAAAGACAGTTTGAGACTCGATCACCCCGGTCGCTCTTAGGTTTCAGGTAAATGGCTACCCCATATGTCCACAAGTAGTTAACAGGACCAAACACATATGAAAATACATGTCCTTCCAACTTAGAGTTACCGACATAATTTTAAATGAAAGAATTCAAAACACAAAACATATCACAATCGCCCCAGATGCTTTCAGTCTTTAGACAAATGGCTATCCTCTGTGACTCTACAAGTAGATCACTGGACCAAACATATACAAGTATATGTTTTTCAAACTTAAGCAACCGACATAATTTTAAGCGAAAATGAAACTTACACACACAATATGTATATATTTTTTAATTAATCACGCACACACACTATTTTTGGCTTTTTTATTTTTCTCCCCCTAAAGTTGTACAAATTAAGAAGATATGTACGAGTTTACACTAAAAAAGACTCAATCCTCGAAATGAAGCATTTTAAGAAAACTCACAAGCGCATTAAATTTGGCTGTTCCGACCGGTTTTGTAAATAAGTCCGCCACATTATTATCAGTGTGAACTTGTTCAAGGTGAATCCATTTTCGGTCATAACAGTCACGAATAAAATGAATTTTAATATCGATGTGCTTGGTTTTAGAATGTTGAACTGGATTCTTAACAATTGCAATGGCAGCATCATTATCATAAAAGATGGGACTATCAAGATATTCCAAACCGTAATCTAGCAGTTGATTTTGCATCCAGATAACCTGAGAGCAGCAGGCTGATGCAGCGACATATTCCGCTTCGGCGGTCGAGGTGGACACCGTCTGTTGTTTCTTACACTGCCATGAAATGAGACGATCTCCTAAGAACTGGCATCCGGCAGATGTAGATTTCCTGTCAATGTCATCTCCACCATAATTGCTATCAGCAAAAGCATAGAGATCAAATTCTGATTGTTTGGGATACCAAAGACCTAACTTCGGTTGTCCATTCAGATATCTAAAAATACGTTTGACAGCAATTAAATGAGAGAGTTTAGGATTAGCCTGGAAACGAGCACATTGACAGACTGCAAACATGATATCGGGTCGGCTGGCGGTGAGGTACATTAGCGACCCGATCATTGATCGATAGTATGTTTGATCTACGGGACTCCCTTCCAGATCAGATGATAGTAAAGGCCTTTCCGCCATGGGAGTGTTAGCACTCTTGGAGTCTTGAAACTCAAACTTTGTGAGCATATCCTCAACATACTTCCCTTGATGTAGTAAAATTCCTGCCGAGCTTTGGCGAACCTGTAATCCCAGAAATGTTGTTATTTCACCCAGCGAACTCATCTTAAATCGTTTCTTCATTACTTCTTCAAACTCCGCGCACAGCTCAGACTGGTGGATCCGAAGATAATGTCGTCTACATAGATCTGGACTAAGATCAAATCTTTTCCGACAGTTTTTCGGAACAGGGTTTGATCAATGGTTCCTCGCTTGTAGCCGTGATCTAGAAGATGTGCTGTCAAAGTAGCATACCATGCTCGAGGAGCCTGATGAAGCCCATACAATGCCTTGTCTAACTTGTAAACATGATTTGGCTTCTTGGAATTAGTAAAACCCGGTGGCTGTTCCACATATATCTCTTCCTTGACCTCGCCATACAGAAATGCAGTCTTAACGTCCATTTGATACACTGTGAACCCCATAAATGAAGCATCGGCCACAAAAATTCTGATGGCTTCAAGTCTAGCCACTGGAGTATAAACCTCAGTGTAATCCAACCCTTCAACTTGACGAAACCCATGAACTACCAATCGAGCCTTGTTTTGAACAATAAGCCCGGTGTCATCTTGCTTGTTTCGAAACATCTATCTCGTTTCAAGTGCTTTCTTTCCCTCTGGTAACTCAACCAATCTCCAAACTTTCAACTTATCAAACTGATTTAACTCTTCATGCATAGCGTCTACCCAAATGGGTTCCTGGAGGGCCATGTCTACAGTCTTTGGCTCTATCTGAGATATGAAACAGAAAAACAAACAACTGTTTATATTTCCAGTCTGACTTCTGGTGGACACGCTGTCACACCCCGACTAGCACAATGCGGAAGCGTAAAACGGGAATGTAACAGACACCTCTGGTATCAACACATTGTTTATAAAGAAACATTACAAACTAATTTACAATATATTACATTTCTTTGTTCTATCATTGTTTTACAGTCTAGGTGATACAAACAAAACTAGTTCGTTAACTATACATTCTTACTACTAACGCCCTTGCTTCTATTCACATAGCATCAACCACACACCTTGAGCAAGTAACAGATCACCAAATCATTCCGATTTAGTACACCTGAAAAGCATTTTAAAACGGGTCAACTACCAGAGTTGGTGAGTTTCACGAGTTTCAAGAAAACAGTAATGAGTATTCACAAGTTAACACTTGTACTGATGAAATAAGTATGTATGTATGTATGTAAATGATGTAATTATGCTAAGCTACAGTGAAGCCTCGACTGTATGTGCTGCGTGCATCCATTTCCCACGCTTAATCAACCACTGTGGCCCCTTTCCGCCCACAATATGCCCCGGTAGCTATGTCTAACACTACATAGCCTGTTTGTATAAATATGGTCATGTGCAAACGGCGCTATGTGACACGGAAACCAGGCCGATTCCGTTTGGGTTTGTCAAACCAATAGTACTATTCACAAGCCACCGGCTCGAAGTTAATCACTGTGATCGTGGGGACTTTCGTGTGTTAGAACTTAGATAATTCACATCAATACATGTTTCAGGTATGTATATGTAATCAAACATGCTTTTCACCCCAAAAGTTCGTAAAACTGTTTAAAGAGTGGGGTCATGAAACTCACGGTTTAGTAGATAATCAGTACTGTATCAGCTCGTGGTTTGTTCGGTCTGCTATCAGTAGTTCCTATAATCAATATTATAATAATATTAATATTTTAATATTATTATAATCTCAACACTAAACTGGGCTGTATAACTAATCTGGGTGTAGCTGGAATGCCCAGAAAGTGGCAATAGGCTTAGGTTGTGATGTTGTTCAATGTCTAATACTTAAAACTGAACTTGGCTCAGATTCCCGTTTTCCCAGCTGAGCCAAGTTGTTCGAT
Organism: Bidens hawaiensis; assembly: GCF_021521415.1. Taxonomy (NCBI): domain Eukaryota; kingdom Viridiplantae; phylum Streptophyta; class Magnoliopsida; order Asterales; family Asteraceae; genus Bidens; species Bidens hawaiensis. The sequence goes on along the minus strand of NW_027495713.1, from coordinate 172,673 downwards.
TACGCGTTCAGAAAACAGTTATGGGGAAATAAGCTTGGGTAAATGTATTGGTTAATAAAATGATTAAGTTATAAAGAAGTATCACCTATTAGGGTCCCGGATTAGTCACGGGCCCGTTTCCGTTTATTTCGTTTGATTTAAGAAGGAACGCGCACAATCCACCCAGATTGTCCAGGTTTCTCATAGAAAAGTTCGTTTTTACTTAATTAGTCCAAAAATATGATTTTTGATCACTCTTGGTGTTTTGATATTCTCGCAGGTTCATTAATCGCGAACTTGCCGGTTTTTATAAAAACTGAATTTGTTTAATATTCAAATTAGCATAATTAATTAACCGTTAATCATTAAATTATGAAAATTTAGCCACTTATCAATTAAAATACGTAGATTTTTATAAAATTATTTCTGGAATTATTTATTGATTTATTAATTTACAAAAATTCATTTTATTAGCTATATTTCGCCTGAAAATCGTCCGTTTACCCCAAACAATTTCCAAAAATTCCTGAATACTCAAATCATGTCCCAAAACAACCTATATCAATTTCAAAATGTAAAAAGTTTGTGCGATATTCTTTTCGGCCAAAATTCGGCTATAAAAATTTACACGAACGCATATACACAAAACACCTTTAGACTTCTCCAAATGATACCAAAATTCATATGTGATCAAAATACATCAAATCTGAGTTGCCAGAAAATTTTCATAATTTTTCAAGTATTTTAGCTATTTTTCCCAAATTAACATCCCAATTCGGTAATAAATTCGCCAAATATTCTTGGATGGTCCAAAAATTACCAAATTTGAACAGAGACTCATTGACATGGTCCCTGATGTTCCTGAAAAATTTCAAGGTCTAAACATATTCACATCACAACCTTAACCTAAACAGCCCGTAAGCGAGTGTTTCGGCATTACCTTAGCGGATTTGGCTCGTTTCCGACTTTCTAATCAAGTTTTCAGGTTCTTTTGCTTCTATGCAAGCTAGATACAAGTACTATATCACAAAACAAGCAATTTTTCATCAACATAACAACCCTTAACTTAGGGTTTCGGCTAGTGCACAAAAACGAATTTTTGAACCATAAAAACGCCGTTTCAACCATTTAATCCATGTTTATGGCCAAAAAAACTATCAAACCAGGTTCCTAACCATGTGTATGATCAAACCATGTTTTTGAAAATTTTTTAGGGTTTTTCCATGGTTAGAAGTGAATTTTGGTAATCAAACTATGTTTATATGAAACTAAACATGATTAACAAGTTATAAAAAAACTTGATTAAAATGAATAATTACCTAAGTTTGCACTTGTATGGAGACACCAGCAGATAACTTCCAGATTTTATGAAAAACTATGTTATGAATATATCTCATTTGCTTAAATGTGAAGCAAAACAAAAATTAATACTTTAAAGGGGGGTGGCGGCCGCAAGTGTTATGGGCCACCCCCTTAGCCCAATTTCAGCCCATTGCCTTGTTTTGCGTGCCTAGACGTGAAATGCCAAGTCTAAGTTTATTTCGGGTTCAGTTTTTGATGCGAAAAATATATCGGGTACGACAAACAGTACGAAAACAAGTGTTTTTCGGCTAGTTTTGAGTAAAATTATAAAAACATACTATATGTTTGTAAAAATCAAAAATATTTTCACGGATCGCTTAAAACATTTCAAATAAGTGTTTGGTAATTCTTTTTCGGCTTAACGGATGATACAATGCTTGGTTTGTAACTATCTTTCGCGTTTAAATCTATAGCGGGTAGTTAAACGAGCATGGTTTCGTTTAACTTGTTTGCTATCAATCTAAGGCCATATTACTAATATTTTAGCTTGTATAGATCGTATATCACTTATAGATGGCCCCCCGAGATATCTGGGTCATAACCCGACCCGTTAGGTTAATCGTTCGTTTGTTACGCAAAAGGCGTTTATTTGCTTAATCGATAATTACGTATTGAGGTGTACCTTGTTTTGGCTCAAATGTCACACACGCCCGTTTCAAGAGGACCTATGACGTTCTCAATTGGATGATCTTTCTGAATTCTTGAAGGAAGTAATTGATCGGAAATATCACTGGTGGAATTCAAGTTTGACAAATTCTCGCCAATGTCAACAAGGGGGTTCTTCCATCCGGAGGTCGCTGTACTATGTGAGTACGAAGTGCTTGCGACATATTCATTTGGAATGACATCGGGAAATAGTGTGCTCTCAAAAATATGACGAATAGGACTCTCCCCCTCAACTATCGTGGTATCTTCAGAAGGACTTTGCGAGTATTCATTTTCTGGAACTGCTTTCGGCTGAGAGACGGATGCGGGTTTGTCGTCATTAATTGGTTCTGGGACATCATCATCCAGAAGTGGAGAGATGTGAGATACTGGATGTGAGTCATGTTTGTCAGCATCTACTGTAGTGCTGCCTGAAGGTTCTGTGTTAATGACCGGAAGCATATTGAGCGACTTGAAGAGTTCATTATAATCGAATAACCAATCCGGACCAACACGAGCATCAGTCTCGTTTTCTTCCAACCAACGAACATCATAAGATTCTAGAATCTGTTTGGTAGACTTGTTGTAGACCCTGTAAGCAGTATGGCACGCATAACCAACAAAGTAGCAATCATCAGCTTTGGCCCCAAATTTCGGAGTAGGCTCGAGGTTCAGTAGAGTGCATGGGCAACCAAAGGCCTTGAAGTGCGCGACAGTAGGCTTATGTCCATAGACAATCTCATAAGGAGTCTTTATTTGTGATTTGTTGATTATCACCCGATTCTGAACATAACAAGCCGTATTAATAGCTTCTGCCCAGAAAAATAATGGCAGCTTAGAATCACACAACAACGTCCTTGCCGCTTCAACAAGAGTTCGGTTTCTTCTTTCAGCCACACCATTTTGTTGTGGTGTCCGTGCTGAACTATATTAACGAAGCACTCCCCTCTCTTGGCAGAAATAATTTAATGATGCATTCTTGAATTCTGTACCATTGTCACAGCGTATTTGTAACACCCCGTAACCGCAGCGGAAACGTACACGGGATGCAACAGACACATCTGATATCAACAGCATTGTGTATAAAGAAAACACCACTACATTAATTTAAACGTATTACATTGTTCTGAGTTTCATAACCATCTAAGCGTTATCACATAAGTGTTACCGATAGTACATTAACATATTTAATGAAAAATATAGACCTCTAGACTTCCACAAAATAGCACACAGCATCGAACACATATCACTCATTCCAATTTGAGTGTACCTAGAAAGCATGTAAAGAAAACGGGTCAACTACGAATAGTTGGTGAGTTTCACTAATTTAAATAAACCATAACAAATCATTATAATAATCATAAATAAGCGATGTAATTATGCTGAGCCCACAAGTGAGAACTCTGTTAATCCCAAAACATATCGATTAACCTCCGGGAACTCTGTTACCCCAGAATACTTCCAATAACCTCTGGGAACTCTGTTACCCCAGAAACACATTTAATAACCTCTGGGAACTCGGTTACCCCATAACACATTTAATAACCTCTGGGAACTCGGTTACCCCAGAACACTGTTTCGGGCCTTACACTGTTAGCAACTCAGACAATTACCATCTTAATTCATTACCGTACGATTCCCGTACTTTAAACATTATATAAATACGTTCATTTCCATGCGATCTGCATGTACTTAAACACTTTGATAAAAACATGCTTTCCGCCCCGGGAAAATATTTAAAACAGTTCAGTAAAAGGGGCTCGTGAAAACTCACCTTCTTGTGAGCAAGATATACTACGGTGCACGGCTACTGGTACAGATCTGTAATACGATCCCCAAATCGTTACTACACAATTTCTATCAATATAACTTAAATTCGTGTTAACCGGTACGTCTGGGGACACTGCTAACCCAGTACCGTACAAGATCCGGGGACAATGTTAACCCCGAAATACTTTTCAGGACTTAGATGGTGATATCACCTAGAGTTCTTTAGTCAAAAACTACCGTTAGTTTGTTTTCTCGTTTTGTGTGCATAGCACGGTTATCCGTCTTTATGTTTACAAAAATGAGTTTGACCACACACGACCCGAAAATAGTTATTATTGATATTTTCATTAAAGTGGTGAAATTAGAGCTCGGTTAGACACCCCGTTTGGCCGCGGGGCCCGTTTCCGTCTTTAATACACCGGAAACGGTTAAATCGGGTAAAATTACCCAAATCATCCGAATTATTTTCGGATGATTTATTTTTACTTGATTAACTTAGTTTCATAAAAATCATCCATTTTTAAGGTTTTCAAACACCAGTCAGCTCGCTTAGGCGAACTTCGCCGGTTTACTCGTTTTAAGCTTTAAAAGTTTGTTTTTAAGTTCCATTTAGCACAAATAAATATCCGTTTAGTCTCGGACCTTGAAATTTTGTACAAACCATATTTTGACAGTAAGGAATTTTATAAAATTTTTCCAGAATTAATTTTTGTATCTAAAATTTATTTAACCATTTTTAAACGTCAGTTAAACACCAAATATGTCGAAAATACCAAACGACCTTCGAAAAATCCCAAATTTTTCTGAGATGACCCCTGTCACCCACATATTTCCCTGTAATTTTTCCAGAACCAAAAACTTATTTTTCATGCCATTTTTACCAAAACCGAGCTAGAAATCCCTAGAACTCATTTTACCGAAAATCCTACTTAGACTTCTCCAATGAACCTGAAATTTTGTGTGTGACTTTTATATGTTATAAAAAGCTTATCTTAAATTTTCCAGAATTTTTCATGATGTTTAGCTATTTTTCACCATTTTTGGCCAAGACCGAGCATTAAATTCAGCAAATATTCATCCTTTATCCAAAAATTACCAAAAATTCACAGATCTCATATTTTCATGTGTAGATCATCTCTGTGAAATTTCGTGACCCAACTCTAGGTCTATCATAATCTGTCCAAATTATCTAAATCATACGAAAACCGAACTACCTTGTGTTTTCTAGCGTTAGATCGCAAAGATCTTGGTTTCTAGCCTTTGCTAGCCACTAGATACAACACCTACAAGCACAACAACACCACACCAAGCAAGTTATACCCACAATCAAGCCATTTCTTTCATGGTTTCGATTAAAACATCAAAACAAAGATTTTGACCGTAAAAATTCGTTTTTGACTCTTTTAACTACTTTCTTGGACCAAGATCCTTTGTATAACTTGTATACATCACTTGATCCTCCAAGAATCGGTTTCATCTCGGGTTTTCACCCATTTTTCATTTGAAACTTCATTTTCTCAAGATTATGGAATCAAAACTAAGAATCAACCATTAAAACCATGTTTTTACCTTATGATTCTTGTTAAAAATCAAGGATTTGGGTGGAGGTTGAAGAGTGTTGAGAGGATTTTGGAGTTGGAAGTTTAGAAAAAAAGAAAATGTGATGTGTAATGGGGATAGAGTGGACCGATCGGTCCATGATAGGGTGTGGGGTGGGACCCACATCTTCATTCTTGGCCACAAACTTGGATTGTGTAATCCGGATAATGTTGTGGATAATCTGGTTCAGTTCGTTTTTCGGTTAAACACTTAATTCGGCTTAAAACGAGGCTAAAACGGTCGTTTTTCGGCTTAAAAATAAAATTTATATAAAACCGATTTAAAATCTTTAAAAACTTAAACCATGACATTTATTGACTCAACACATCATATTGTCGGTCATTGTGCATCTTTTTCGGTTTGATCGATCGTCTCTTGCTTGGTTTGATGTTAAAGGTTTCGTTTAACGTACCGACGTACTAATAACTCGAAATCCTTTTTCTGTGCTATAAATTCACTTATCCCGAAGCCTTAATACTTCGTAAACCTTACTAAACATCATATATTTCATCTATGACGTAATCCCCGATTCGTTCGGGTTTCAATAACCGTTCATCGGTTAATCGTAATTCCAATACGACTAACTGTACATTCGAGTATAATTCGTACTGGGAATCTTATATACTCGTATTAACACATTATAATTCATATATTCGGTATTAAATAACACGTAAATAGTATATTCCGGCTAGGGTATACCTGAATTTGCCGGAATCGTTACAGTATTCCCTTCAGCTTCAAGTTCAGTTGGTTCTCCATGAGCACTATAAACCTTTTGATCAAATTTGCAGTTTCACTCTTATTCGACAAGAAAAACACCCAAGTAAAACGTGAGTAGTCATCAGGAATAACAAGACAATAAGAGTTGCGTGAAAGACTCTAAACATGCACTGGACCAAAGAGATCCATATGTAGCAATTGAAAAACTGATGAGATGGTGTTTATCAATTTTGGTTTATGAGTTTTTCGATGATGTTTACCCAAGGCACAAGCCACTCATTTTTCAATAGTAACAAAATCTTTAATGGGTAAGCCACGGACCAAATCATTTTTAGCAAGACGATTTAAATTTTTTGTATTAGCATGACCAAGACGACGATGCCAAAGCATAGCATTGTGTTCAGACACTTTTGAAAACAAGCATGTTATTTCATCAGAAACATTTTTGTTCATGTCGATCACATAAGCATTATCCTTTCGTTGTGATCGAACAAGATACCAGTCTTCTGGTATAATGATACCAGGTTTCAAAATCAAACATTCTTTCTTAGTAAAGTGAGTTGAAAAATCTTTGTCACAGATTTGTGACACGCTCAGCAAACTGTGCTTCAATTCAGGAACGAAATTAACATTTTCAAATTTTAGAACACCGTTACTTACAGTACCCTTCTGTGTGATCTTTCCCTTTTCTCCTCCCGCGAAAGACACATATCCACCGTTAAAAGTTTGAATGTCGTGTAGTTGGGAAATGTCTGCTGTCATGTGCTTGGAACAGCCACTATCAACATACCAAGGTCTGATGATATTCCTCCATAGCTGTCCTTGCACAAAGCGCGGGATTAATTAGATTTTGGTACCTAGTCCATAGTTACACTGGGTGACCCTGATGCATTAAAAGCTGTCACGGGTTGCCATGACATGTCCCTTTTATCATCAAATGTGGATTTTTCAGATTCCTTTGCCGGAGATTTAGGCAACCATTTGTGTCTACCATTGTATGATTTGGCATTATATGTACGAATGGTTGTCGTAACCTCCGGTGTTTTGGGGTTGGAAGAAGACGAGGTTGCCTTTTCCACCCGTTTTGGCTTAGAATTTGTGTTCGCTTTTGAAACCGAAGCACTTTTTCTAACCTTTTTTCGAAACATGTTAGGCTTGGTCTGATGAGAACTAAACCTGCCAGATTTGTTTCGGTTCCAATCATCGTCAGAAGAATTAACCTGACTATGCCTGAATCTTTGCCTGTACGAATTATGATGCATATAGGGCATATTCCTCTGATAATATTCATAATAAGGAACATATGGACGATGTGAACAATTTCTGGCAATATGACCAGGAGTGCCACAATTAAAACAAGTTTGACGTTTTATGTAGAAATCATTTTGGGCAACTCCTCGTTTGGACTAGTTGTGAGAACCAGTTTGCTGAAAATTGCGATGGCCCCTTTTTACATTATTCACATTATTCAGCTTATCACCGTGTTTGTCATTAGAGCATCCCTCTTTAACAAATTTAGGTGGTAAATATTTGTTGGATTTTGAATTTTGAATTTTATTTGAAACCACATTGTCAGAATTCAAAATATTAGCCGAATCAATCACACAAAAATCCTTGCTCTTTGAAACAGAGCCCACACAAACAGTCGGAATAACAGAATTTAAAACAGGCAGTTTTAAAAGAACATCAGAAATAATGTCATTATTAAATTCAAAACAAGGGTCGTCGTCCTCATCAGTCCATTCCCTCACAGTTACTTTTTCTGCACATGAAGCAAACACGTTAGAATCGTTCACTCTTGAAGTGGACGCACTTGCATTCACGGAATTAGCTTCATATTTGTATCTAGTTTGCCGTACTGCAAGCCTTTAACCTTTTCTTCCTGTTCTTTGGTAACAGGAGTACTAACATAATTGTGATGATAAGGTGGTGGAACGTTACTATAACCTATGCCTTCACCTTTGTTTTCTTTCCACCACAATTGATTTTCAATCATTGAGTCAACTATTCTACTGGAACCCTCAAATTTTTTAAAATCTAGTTCAGCTCTTTCAAATTTACTAGTTAGATTCAAAATTTCCAATTTAGAGGCTTCCAGCTTAGCAGTTAATTCAACAATTTCCTGTTTGGCATCTAGGTAATGACAGCATTTTAGACTAAATTCAGACTTCAGCTTAGAAAAATCTTTTTTATTTGCTTCTATTTTATCTAGAAAACACTTTTCGGTTTTCTTGAGTTTAAAGTTTTCAGATTTAACTCTTTCCATGTCTCTAATTAAGTTATCATTGTGGAGCCTATATAATTCTATCTTATCAACACAATCTTGAGAACATGGTTGAAAACTTACCTCAGATGAGTTGGGAGAAGTGAACGCCATATATGCAAACTGAAGTTCCTTGATTTGCTCCTCAGCAACGTTTTCCTCTTCAATGTCTTCAACATTTGCAAAATTTGCGGTCTGATTTCCAATGTTGAGAGCAGCCATCTGATCCTCCCAAGAAAACTGTTGAGCAACCAATCCCTTTTCACCATTTCCCGAACTATCACCAACATTTCCCCTAGCATTACCCACTGGAACCAGCGCCCTTTCTGTGTTTCCTTCCTTCGCTGGGTTAGTACATTCATGAGCAAAATGACCCGGCTCGTGACAGTTATAGCATCTTAGAGTGTTCTTGTTAAAACCCACCTTCTGATTATTAGGCATGTTCCAATTATTTATACCAGTCCTCTTAGTGAATTTCTTGGCACGAAATATTGCCATGGCGATTTGCCAAGAGATATCCATTTCTTCAACATCATCATGGTGAATCTGATCGAGTTCAGCAGTCACAACAGATTGAACCAAATCTCCAGCTAGGAAAGCATTATAGCAGTTCATGAATCCTGCCATTAGAGCCATGTTCTCCTGAGTCTCTTTCGGAATGGAGGGAATCTGACTTGAGTTCTGACCTTGAGCAGCACCAGCAGATGAAGGTTGAGCTGATGAAGATTGAGCAGACTTAGTGAAGAAAACTGGAGCTGGTTGAGGCGGAGTAGAGGATGACTGGCCTTGAGTGGACTTAAACATCTGAAAGTTTCCTTGGGTTGGAGGTTGCTGAGTGGCCTTGAACATAGATAAACTATCTTGATAAATAAGAGCATTGTTGGAGGCAACGTTATAACCAGCTGCACTGTAAGAATTCGCATGGTTTATTGCACGTTGCATGTCGTCCATATCACATGCCTTGATAGTAGCCATCATCTCAGAGATAGACATTCTGTTGAGATCTTTAGTCTTCTTGATAACAGCAACATCCATATCCCAATTCTTTGGCAATGAGTTTACCAGTTTGTTGTTTATCTCTGAAGTTGCTACATAAATACTCGCATATCTCATTTCAGTCACTAAAGATATGAACCTTTGGAGTTGAGTTTCCAACGACTCCCCCAGAACATGGTTAAACTTGTTGAACTTTTGTCGCAGCAAGTCTTGGCGACTCCTTTTCATGTCTTCGTTTCCCTCATACACCTCGATTAATACCTCCCATAGTTCCTTAGCAGATTGAAGTTCTCTAAAACCAAGGGCAATCTCAGGTGAAAGTGCCATGGTTAGAGTTGAAAGTGCCTTTTCATCTTCCTCAATTTTATCAAAATCATCATCATCATACAAGGCAACAGGCTTCACAAGAATTTCAGTCGAGTTTTCAAGTTGATAGGTAATTCTTTGAGCCCCCCTAAGAATACTTCTCCAAACTTTGGGATCCTTCATCTTAACGTACTTTTCAAAACGAAATTTCCATTTACTAAACCCCTCATGAGACAAGAGACGGGGTATTCGAGTGGTGGTCCCCATTATGGAGTCAAGTTCTTGATGGAGTGAAGTGTTGGTTGACACATTGCTGTTTGTTAACTGATCCATTTTAAATTAGTTTAAGATTAATTCAAGTCCAGAAAGTTTTAAAGTCAAAGAACCAGGCCCAAATCAAATTAATCAGGCCCAAAAGAGAACAAAGAACAGAGAACACCAATGTTGACCGAGAACAATATTGACCGAGAACTACTGGCAGCCAAGAGAAGATGCCAAGAACTACAAAAGTTGACCGAAAACCCAAAGTTAACCGAGAACAACCTGTGGCCGAGGACAAGGATTCTTGAACAGATTGTGGCCGAGAACAAGTTTTCTTGAACTGATTGTGGCCGAGAACAAGTTTTCTCACCAAAGGTCATTCTGTAGCGTAACAAACTTCCGAGAAAGTTGGGATTTTGAGTTGTTTCCAAACTAAAACCAATCTTTTCCCAAAATTGAATCTCTTTCTTCTCCAATCACCTAAAATACAAGCAAACCACCAATAAATCAAGATCTTGAATCCTTGATATCACAATAACGAGCCTGAATAGGTCTAAGGCTTTGATACCAATTGTAAGTCCCGAATCTGGATCACTACAATTATGAGATCAACAATCTAGGTGTTTGTGCGGAATTCCAACACTAGATGATTCAAGAACACAAGTAAACACAAACACGTAGAACACACGAATGGCTTCAAAACACACGTATTATTATACATCGGGTGCTTAAGCACTATTAATACAAAACTCATCTAGAACAACCCCTAGATGGCCAAGACACCAGTGAATGAACACCTTAACCCTATACAATGCATTCTATATATATAGGAAACTAACCACTCAAGCCCAATACTAACCAAAAGCCCACCGAGATCCAAATAATTCTCGGTTTACATAAGCAACCCAAGTTAAACAAACAGACTAAGTACAAACCACATAAATGGGCCCAACATAAGGGATTACATAATCAGATTTAGCAGGGAAGCTTTGGAAATCCCCAACCTCGACATGGCAGCTGCTGTTGAAGCCTTCAAGATGGGACTTAGGAAAGATTCTCCTTTTTTTGACGACCTCGTCATGACTCCATGCAGGAATCTTGATGAAGTCAGAAACAGGGCATTAAGATACATTCGATTGGAGGATGACAAGAAGGCTCATGGAAACTTGGTTATCCCAAAATACGAGTCTACCAACAGGAAGTCCGACTCTTCACAAAAGTTCTTCAGACCGAAGCCTTATTCCAAGCAGGATAATCCCAAGATCAATGCTGTGGAAAAAGACGAAGACGACGAAGAATATCATAAAATATCCGAATATTGCTTTAACCTTGATATTGGTGGTGTAATTTGTGCCATGCAGGATTTAGGTGACAAGGCCAAATGGCCTAAGAAGAATGAGAAGCCCGGATAAACAAAGACAAGTCAAAATGGTGTGCATTCCATGAAGACTTTGGCCATCGCACTGATGATTGTATAGCACTTCAGAAGGAGATAAGATACCTTCTCAGCAAAGGACACCTGAAGGTACTATTTAGAAAAAACAAGAACAAAAGCCAGGATCCTGTCAAGATACCTGAAAGGGCATCTTCTCCACCACCGGAGCTAAGGTGGTATCCTTCATCTCGGGAGGATCTGACATCTACGGAACCTCGTATTCAGCAGCCAAGAAACGTTCCAGAGAGACGAAGATGGATAACGAAGAAAGACCACTCCGTACTTCCACATTGACAACTCAAAGAATCATATCCTTCGATGAGGAGGATAGATGTGACCTTATGGATCCCAACCATGACGGTTTGGTAATTACATTATGTATAGCTAACTGTTTTATGCGCAGGATACTCGTTGATGTAGGAAGCTCTATAAACATTATCCAGATGGATGCCTTGAAGAAAATGGATATCCCAGAAACAGAAATTATCCCGAAGTCCTCAGTCCTTGTAGGATCCAGTGGCAAGACTAAGAACACTTTGGGAGAAATCAAACTTCCAATATACATTGAAGGAACCAACTCCCTACAAAAGTTTTGTGTTATTGACTCATTATCTTGCTGTAATATGATTTTGGGCAGGCCTTGGATCCACAGCATGAAGGCAGTACCGTCAACTTATCATCAATGTATGAAACTCCCAAGTCCTTGGGGAGTTATCAAAATCGAAAGCGATCAGCAGGATGCCAAGGAATGTTATGCTTCATCAATGAAATGGACTACGAAGCCTACTCAAGCATAGCAATTATAGAAACAACAAGGGGAGGTCCTACAAGCTAGAGACCAAAAATTAAAGGAAGTATTCCTGGATCCTCAGGATACCGAGATCAAAGTACTATTAGGATCAGGTATGCCTGAGGATATCGAACAAGAACTGATATCCATCCTAAAGAAGAGAGCCTCCACATTCGCCTGGAAACATGAAGATATGACAGGTATCTCTAAATCCTTAATTACTCATAAACTTGGTATAGATAAATCTTTCAGGCCGGTACATCAAAAACGAAGAAAGTTTGCTCCTGAGAGAAACGTTATCATACAAGAAGAAGTGCAGAAGCTGCTCAAGACCAAAATGATAAGAGAGGTCCATTATCCTAGATGGTTGGTCAATCTAGTCGTGGTCCAGAAGAAGAATGGAAAGTGGAGAGTGTGCGTGGACTTCACGGACCTAAATAAAGCCTGCCCAAAAGATCCATTTCCACTCCCACACATTGACTCGATGGTGGATGTGACCGCTGGCCATGAACTGCTAACCTTCATGGATGCATCCTCAGGATTTCAACAAATATAAATGGAACCTTCAGACCAGGAAGACACAACCTTCATAACTCCTATAGGTATATACTGTTATACTGCAATGCCTTTTGGACTTAAAAATGCAGGTGCAACATACCAAAGGCTCGTTAACATGATGTTCAAAGACCAACTGGGGGACACGATGGAAGTCTACATAGATGACATGGTGGTAAAGTGAAAGAAGGCTGAGGATCATCTCAAAGACTTGGCAACAGCATTTGATATCCTGGATGAATACAACATGAAGTTAAATCCGGCCAAGTGTCATTTTGGGGTCAAAGCAGGAAAATTCCTAGGATATATGGTCACCAAGAGAGGAATAGAAGCGAGCCCAGAGCAGATCAAGGCTATCCTGGATATCAAATCACCAAGAAATGTCAAAGATGTCCAAAGGTTGACCGGAAGAATAGCTGCTCTCAACAGATTCATCTCGAGATCTTCAGAGAAGTGTAAAGACTTCTATGATATTCTAAGGAAGAATCAAAAGTTCAAATGGGGAGAGAAGCAAGAAAGGGCATTGGTATCCCTGAAGGAATACTTATCCTCAGCACCACTCCTAATGAAGCCAGTTGATGGTGAGCCATTATTCCTGTACTTAGCCGTTTCTGGGAGTGCAATCAGTGCCGTCTTGGTCAATGATCATGAAGGTCAACAACATCCAATATATTATGTAAGTAAAAGTCTACTAGATGCTGAATCTAGGTATTCTTATCTTGAAAAGGTAATTTTAGCACTTATAATGGCTTCAACTAAACTAAGACATTACTTTGAAACTCATGATATACATGTAAAAACTAACTATCCTATTAAAGCTGCTTTGAGAAAACCAGAAATGTCAGGTAGGATGGCAAAATGGGCTGTAAAACTTAGTGCATATAAAATCTTGTATGAGCCAAGGACAGCCATCAAGTCTCAAGCGCTTGCCGACTTTGTGGCTGATTTTAGTCAGGATATACTTGAAGAAGTTGAAATAGAAGTTCAACAATTGGAGGTTAAGGAAAGTTGGACCTTACATACTGACGGTGCCTCCAACATAAGAGGAACAGGTCTAGGTATCCTACTAAAACTGCCACAGGGGGACATAATACCTCTATCTATATTTTGTGAATTTCAGGCTACTAATAATGAGGCTGAATATGAAGCCTTAATAGCTGGTTTACAATTAGCTAAGGATATGAAGGTTAGGTATCTTCAAGTTTATGTTGATTCTTTGTTACTAGCTAACCATTTTAATGGCTCCTATGCAGTGAATGCAGAAAACCTAGCAAAGTATTTAGAAATAGTTAAGAAGTTAGCTATGTGTTTTGAAACATTTGATATAATACAGGTACCAAGGGAAGAGAACACTGAAGCAAATGCCTTAGCAAATTTGGCATCAGCTCTCAAGATACCAGATGATATCAAGATAGCCATCGTTCATATCTTGACTCCAGCAACAAAGGAGAACTATGAAATCATGGAGACTTCAGAAACTAAAAACTATCTGGTATCTTGGACCCATCCCATAATATGGTATCTCCAGGATAACGAGATCCCAGAAGGAGAGAATCCCAGAGCATTCCGAATGAAGGTAACCCAGTATATTATCCTAAATAATGTGTTATATAGAAAATCACTTGCAGGTCCATACTTGAGATGCTTGGAAAATCAAGAAGCACAAGAAGTTCTCAAGGATATACATGAAGGTGATTGTGGAAACCACACTGGGGGCAGGGCCTTAGTATCCAAGATACTGAGGACAAGTTACTTCTGGCCAACAATGAAGAGAGATGCAATGGATTTCTCCAAGAAATGTGATGCTTTCCAAAGACATAGCAACATATTGCATCAACCAGCTGAGCCATTATATCCTATCATATCCCCATGGCCATTTATGAAATGGGGAATGGATATTATGGGAAAGTTGCCCAAGGCGCCTGGCGGAAAGGTCTTTATGCTGGCAATGACAGATTACTTCTCCAAGTGGATCGAAGCAGAGGCATTCGTTCAAGTTAAGGAAAAGGATGTGATCTCATTCATCAAACACAATATCCTGACAAGATTTGGTATCCTGGCGGAGATTGTTTGTGACAATGGCTCACAGTTCATCGGTAGTAGAACAACCAACTTTTGTGAAAGTTGGGGAATCAAAATGGTAACTTCAAGTCCAGTACATCCTCAAGCTAACGGTCAAGCAGAATCCAGTAACAAGATCATCATCAACAATCTGAAGAAGAAATTGGGATCCAAGAAAGGAAAATGGGCCGAAGAACTACCATTTGTTCTTTGGTTCGACAGGACCACTTGCAACAGGACAGACACCTTTCTCCTTGGTGTTTGGGGCCGAAGCTGTTATCCCTACAGCAAGAACCAGTATCCAGGATACCGAATCCAACAACAAAAGTCTTACCGAAGACCTGGATACCATTGATGAACACAGAGATCTCGCCAGGATCAGGATTGCGGCATACCAACAAAGAATAGCCAAGTCCTACAACAAGAATATCAGAATTCGAAGATTCCAAATAGGAGACATGGTGCTAAGAAAAGCATTTCAGAATACCACTAACCCGACAGATGGAAAGCTAGCTCCTAAATAGGAAGGCCCTAACTTGATTGAAGCCGAAGCCGGAAATGGGGCCTACAGGTTAACCACGATGGAATGTATTCCTATACCAAGAGCTTGGAATGCTATTCACTTTAAGGCATATTTTTGTTAACTAGTATGTTCGCATCCTCAGGATAAAGGTATGTTCCCTCATCTATTTTTACATTTTTTGAACTTTATTATCTTTAAATCAAGTTTACTGACTTAAGCATCGGAGGGGTGTTAGCTAGGCTAACACCCACCCCTCATCAAGAGCTTAGTGTTTTGCAGTTATCCTAAAGATACATTATCTAAACAACAGTTAGAAGCTGATCACCTCCCACACGAATGTGATATCCCTGATATCCCCTAAGGTTTAAAGGTCTTCACCTTTCCAACGAACGCCAGGGGCGCACGAAAATGATATCTCGGATATCTCAAAAGGTTCAAAGGTCTTCACCTTTCTAACGACGCCTGGAGCGCACGATGATTTGGGTATAGTTCGAGGCAGGCTGACCAGACCAGCTGACAATCTGTCTGTTGTTAGCTATATACCGAATCCGTAAGATAAGTGGCAGATGTGTCACACATATGGTTTATAACATTTTCATGTTATCTAAGGTTTATAACACGTCCGTGTTATCTAAAGTCTTGGCATAATCATGCCCATGCGTTTGGGACATTCCCCAGTTTTATCTCAAGTTTAGACATTTCCATGTATCTAAAGTAAAGGCCTAGTCGCCAGTAAAAAGACTTTATCGCCAGTTAACGGGCTTTGTCGCCAGAATTATCTAACTTTGTTTTGATAGATCGCTAAATCTAAGAAGGTTACTAAGTCATTTTTAACTTAGCAAAATCCCAGAAGCTTGATACTTAGAAAGATTAAAGATTAGGGACATCACATGTAAGCCTATTAGATTTATAGATGATCTCCGTGAAGGTACTCTTTACACTTATTTTTATCGTTCGATTCATATTTCAAGGTATAATCTTTGGGTTTGATTGTGATAACTCACACAAGGCATGAGGATACATTATCCTTTAAACATTTTTTATCAGTTCCTAATAATCCTTTTGATTATGTTTTCTAAAAACTTATAATCATTAAAACATTTAATGATCAGGATACAACGTTTAATTAAAAGTCTTATAGACATATAATCCTCAAAACGTTTGAGAGACATGTTTTCAGGATACGTTATCGCCAAAATAACTTGTTTCAGAAAATGAAAGATAAGTGATATTTCAACTAAAACTTGTTCAGATAAGTTATGTAAAAATAACATACATATTGAACACAATGCTTAAAGGCAAAAGATTACGTTATTACTAATCATAAGTGCAGGAAATTAAAAAAAGGCAACACCCGGGTTTCGTCTTGAAAAGCCAAGATCCCTCCACCCGAATATTGCCAGATGTTCAAAAGTCAAGATAACATGGGCTTCGTCTTGAAAAGTCAAGATCCCTCCACCCATGTATCCTAATATCCTAAGCATACTATTGTTCAAGACAAAAAAAAGTAAATTGTTCAACAGCCATTACAACCCAACATCAATCCCATAAACAAACACATAAAAAATTGGGCTCAAGCCTTTTCTTTACCACTATCATCGCCCAATTGCACCTTGCCACTGACTGCCTTCGCCGCTCCCTTGGTCGCCACATCCACTGCCTCCTCCACAACCTTCTCCGCCCCGCTCGGACCAGCTTCCTCCACCGTTTCTCCATCAAGCTCAGCCAATATCTTCTCCCAACCCGCTACATCCCAGAAGGGAGTATCCAGACCAGCATCCTTCGCCTCTTTAGCCATCCTGAGCCGGGATTGAAATACGGAAATAGCAGCAGACTTTTTCGCCCCCTCCATAGCCTCATAAACCTTTACCAAGTATTCAGCCTCTTGATGGACCAACTCCTTCTTAGCCAGTAATAGCTCCAGTTTCACGTCTTCCAGCTCTTCGGTCTTCTTATCAAGAAGAGTGGTCTTTGTGACTCCTATCTTCATCAGTTCGGAGATGCGAGTGTTGGCTTCATGGAGTTCGAGGCTCATGGTGGCAAACCGGGAGGAAAGATACTCAAGACCCTACAAGAATAGAGAATCCTCAATATAAATTATCCTTAAGAAATAGGAGTTCATGACAAACTAAAAATATACCTGCTGAGTCTTATTCATGGCATCATGGAAGTCAACATCATGCACAGGAATGGATTCACTGGTCTCTTGACTCTTCCGCTTCTTAAAGCCCTTTGCGCGGTTGTCTTCAGGTCGAGGGATAGAGCTGGGGACATGTTCCTTCTTGATAGTGCTTCGGGTGGATACCATGCTGTCAATATCTTCAAGAGCAAAAGCAAAAGCAGACTTGCCTACAAGTACACAGGCTACTATCTTTGATCCTTAAAAATCGCACTAACATCTCAAATGTTTAAACAAAATCGGAAGATAAAGCGGCATCAAAAGGCCAAAAGACGGTTCCAGCAGGAAAGCAACCCCGAGACCGAAGGCTCGTAATGTTGGTGTTTCCAAAAATATATATCTCGTTCGCAGGATTTGCGAGGAGATTCTGATACACGAAATCCTCGATTCCTGAAGGAGAAAGTTTTGGACTCATGGTTTCGTTAAGATAAGGAGAAGAAAGGAGTTACCTGAATAGAGGAGAAGATGAGATAAATATCACTTATATGGGTAGTTATATGGACGGCCTAGGGTTTGGTGAGTCATGAGAGCGGCGGACGCGTGCATTAAAGATCCACCACACAAAATTTAAAATTGAAATTTCAAAAATTTTACAGCTGTAATACATATCTACAACCGATAAAATTTGGGGACAATTGTTGGGGCACGGATTTTCAGTATCCTCGGCAATTATTATATTCAGAATGAATTCAGGATGCAGTATCTCCAGAGGCGACAGGTATCCTAATTACATTATATAACTAGCACATTGTTAGCTACTTTCTTTATTTACCAGGTCAAATACCGTTGTCATGATCTCCCGAAGACTCGCACTTGCTGTTATTAGAGCGTGGCCGACAAGGAAACGTGCTGATTAGAAGAATTAACGGCTAACTGGACTCATTCTAAAGTTTCCTTAAATATAGGGCATATTGTTAGCTTTATTCTTTTGTTTGTATAAATAGAGTCTAGCTCGGATCACAAAACACACACTCTAGCACTCGAGAACTTACTAGTACTCGCTCTCATTGTAATCACGATCCGATCAAGCTCCACCGCTTGTAATCACTTTATTATTAATAAATCGGTGGTGATAGTTTTCACCACCCGGGTTTTTTTTCTTGTTATCCCAAGGATAACAGGGTTTTTCCTCGCAACAAATCTCTGTGTTCAAGCCGTTTTTACAAGCACCTTGTCCCATTTTTCTAATTTGGTTGTGAAGTCACTATTGTCAATTTCTGACCAAAACAGTATCCTGGATGAATACAACATGAAGTTGAATCCAGCCAAGTGTCACTTTAGGGTCAAAGCAGGAAAATTCCTTGTATACATGGCCACCAAAAGAGGAATAGAAGCAAGCCCTAAGCAAATCAAGGCTATCCTGGATATCAAATCACCAAGAAATGTCAAAGATGTCCAAAGATTGACAGGAAGAATAGCAGCTCTCAACAGATTCATCTCAAGATCTTCAGAAAAGTGTAAAGACTTCTATGATATCCTGAGAAAGAATCAAAAGTTCGAATGGGGAGAGAAACAAGAAAGGGCATTGGTATCCTTGAAGGAATACTTATCCTCAGCACCACTCCTGATGAAGCTGGTCGATGGAGAGCCATTATCTCTGTACCTAGCCGTTTCTGGAAATGCAATCAGTGCTGTCTTGGTCAAAGATCATGAAGGTCAACAACATCTAATATATTATGTAAGTAAAAGTCTAGTAGATGCTGAATCCAGGTATTCTTATCTTGAAAAGCTGATTTTAGCACTTATAATGGCTTCTACTAAATTAAGACATTATTTTGAAACACATGTTATTCATGTAAAAACTAACTATCCTATTAAAGCTGTTTTGAGAAAACCAGAAATGTCAGGTAGGATGGCAAAATGGGCTGTGAAGCTTAGTGCATACGATATCTTGTATGAATCACGGACAGCCATAAAATCTCAAGCACTTGCCAAATTTGTGGCTGATTTTAGCCAGGATATGCTTGAGGAAGTAGAAAAGGAAGTTCAACAATTGGAGATCAAGGAGAGTTGGACTTTTCACACCGATGGCGCCTCCAATATAAGAGGAACAGGTCTAGGTATCCTAATAAAATCGACATAGGGGGACATAATACCTCTATCTATATCTTGTGAATTTCAGACTACTAATAATGAAGCTGAATATGAAGCCTTAATAGCTGGTATGCAATTAGCTAAGGATATGAAGATCAGGTATCTTTAAGTTTACATTGATTCTTTGTTATTAGCTAACCATTTTAATGGCTCTTATGCAGTGAATACGATATCTTCACAACAGTTAGAGGCTGATCACCTCACACACGAATAAGAAATCTGGATATCTCCTAAGGTTTAAAGGTCTTCGCCTTTCTAACGAACGCCGAGCGCACGAATAAGATATCTTGGATATCTCTTAAGGTTTAAAGGTCTTCGCCTTTCTAACGAATGCCAGGAGCGCACGAATAAGATATCTTGGATATCTCTTAAGGTTTAAAGGTCTTCACCTTTCTAACGATCGCCTGGAGCGCACGATGATTCGAATATAGTTCAAGGCAGGCGGACCAGACCAGCTGATAATCTGTTTGTAGTTGGCTATATACCGAATCCTTAAGATAAGTGGCAGACATGTCACACATACGATTTATAACATTTTCATGTTATCCAAGGTTCATAACATTTTCATGTTATCTCAAGTTTTGGCATTTACATGCCCGTACATTTGGGACTTTCCCCAGTATTATCTCAAGCTTAGATATTTTCATGTCTCTCAAGTAAAGGCCTAGTCACCAGTGAAAAGGCTTTATCGCCAGTAAAAAAGGCTTTATCACCAGTAAATGGGCTTCATCGTCAGGATTATCTAACTTAGTTTTGACAGATCGAAGATCGAACAATCACTAACTGGAGAGATGTTACCAAGTTGGGGACATCATATGTAAGCTAACTAAATTTATAAATGATCTCCATGAAGGTACTCCTTACACTTAGTTCTATCACTCAATTTTTATTTCAAGGTATGATCTATAGGTTTGATTGTGATAACTCAGACAAGGAATAAGGATATATTATCCTTACGATATTTTATATCAATTCCTAATAAGTCTTTTGATTATGTTTTCTAAAAACATAAAAGTATTTTATGTTCAGGATATATGATCCTCATGATATTTTGAAGTCTAAAGGATACTTTTTTTTGAAACTATAAATACTCAAGAAACATGTTTTCTAGATACTAGCCTCGAAGTAACTTATTTCAGAAAATTAAAAACATATAATATTCCAACTAAAACTTGTAAGTTACTGAACACAATGCGTGACACCAAAAGATTATATTACTACTAACCATAAGTGCAGGAAATCAAAAGGCAACACCCGGGTTTTGTCTTGAAAAGCCAAAATCCCTCCACCCGAATATTGCCATATGTTCAAAAGTCAAGATAACATGGGCTTCGTCTTGGAAAGTCAAGATCCCTCCACCCATGTATCCTAATATCCTAAGCATAATATTGTTCAAGATTGAAAAAGTAAAATTGTTCGACAGCCATTACAACCAACATCAAACCACAAACAAACACATAAACCTTAAAAAATTGGGCTCAAGCTTTTTCTTTACCGCCATCACTGCCCAATTGCACCTCATCACCAACCGCCTTCACCGCTCCCTTGATCGCTACATCCACTGCCTCCTCCGCAACCTTCTCGGCTCCGCTCGGACCAGCTTCCTCCACCGCTTCCCCATTAAGCTCAGCCAAGACCCTCTCCCAACCAGCTACATCCCAAGAAGGAGTATCCAGACCAGCCTCCTTCGCTTCTTTAGCCATCTTGAGCTGGGATTGAAATACGGAAATAGCAGCAGATTTCTTCGCCCCCTCCATAGCCTCATAAACCTTTACCAAACATTCAGCTTCCTGATGGACAAGTTCCTTCTTGGCCATTGCTAGCTCTAGTTTCACGTCGTCCAGCTCTTTGGTCTTCTTATCAAGAAGACTGGTCTTTGTGATCCCTATCTTCATCAGTTCAGAGATACGAGTGTGGGCTTCGTGAAGTTCAAGGCTCATGGCAGCAAAACAGGAGGAAAGAAACTCAAGGCCCTACAAGGATAAAAAATCCTCAATACCGGAAGGCAAAAGTTTTGGACTCATGGTCTTGCGAAGATAAGAAGAATAAGGAGAAGAAAAGAATCACCTGGATAGAGAAGAAGATGGTAGAAACGTTATCATCCAGGTAGTTATATGGACGGCCTAGGGTTTGGCGAGACATCAAAACGGCTGACACGTGCATCAAAGATCTACCACACAAGATTCAAATTTCAAAAATTTTACAGCTGTTAAATTTGGGGACAATTGTTAGGGCTCGGATTTTCAGTATCCTCAGCAAACGTTATATTCAGAACAACTCTAGGATGAGGTATCCTCCGAGGTAACAGGTATCCTAATTATATTATATAACTAACGCATAGTCTGCTACTTTCCTTGTTTACCAGGTTAAAGGTAGTTGTCATGATCTCCCGAGAACTCGCACTTGCTGTTATTAGAGCGTGGCCAATAAGGAAACGTGTTGATTAGAAGAATTAACGGCTAATTGGACTCATTCCAAAGTTTCCTGAATTATAGGCAATAGTTGTTAGACTTTGTTTATTATAAATAGAGCTGTAAACAATGATCATACACACACTCTAGCACTCGAGAACTTACTAGTACTCGCATTCTCTGTAATCACGATCAAGTTTGAGCTCCACACTTGTAATCACCTTTATTATTAATAAACCGGTGGTGATAGTTTTCACCACCCGGGGTTTTTTTCTTGTTATCCTAAGGATAGCAGGTTTTTTCCTCGCAATAAATCTCCGTGTTCAAGCATTCTTTACATTCATTTCAAGCAAGCACCTAGTCCTGTTTACTAATTTGGTTGTAAAATCTTTATTGTCAAATTTTGACCAAAACATTATCGATTTCTTGTCTTGTTGCAATGTTATTCTTGGCAGGCCATGGATACGCGAAATGAAGGCAGTCCCCTCCACTTACCATCAATGCATAAAGCTACCTACCCCTGTGGGTAATAGTGAAGATTGAAAGTGATCATCAAGAAGCTAAGGATTGCTACACTTCCTCAATGAAGTCTACAAAAAAGTTGAGGGAGGCATAGCAATTACAGAAAACGAGAAGAAATGTCATGGAGACTAGGAAAGAAGACTCTAAAGAAGTGGTCTTGCATCCAGAGGATCCTGACGGCAAAGTCCTAGTAGGTGTTGAAATACAAGAGTCCATTAAGAAGGATATAATATCCTTCTTACAACGAAGAAAGTCAACCTTTGCGTGGAAGCACGAAGATATGACAGATATTTCTAAAGATGTTATAACCCATAAACTTGGAATTGACCCTTCTTTCAGGCCCATTCATCAAAAAAGAAGGAAGTTTGCCCCAGAAAGAAATGCGATCATCCAAGAAGAGGTACAGAAACTACTAAAGACATGTATGATTAGAGAAGTAAAATATCCAAAATGGTTAGCCAATGTGGTTGTAGTTCAAAAGAAAAACAGAAAGTGGAGGGTATGTGTCGATTTTACTGACTTAAATAAGGCATGTCCCAAGGATCCTTTCCCTCTTCTCCACATTGACTCCATGGTGGATGCTACCGCAGGGCATGAAATGTTGACCATTATGGATGCTTCCTCAGGATTTCAACAAATCCAGATGGAACCATCTGATCAAGAGGATACAATGTTTATAACCCTTATGGGCATATATTGTTATATTGCTATGCCGTTTGGTCTTAGAAATGCAGGTGCTACATATCAAAGACTAGTCAATATGATGTTCAAGGAACAGTTGGGAGATACCATGGAAGTCTACATCGATGACATGGTGGTGAAATCAAAGAAGGCAGAGGATCACCTTAAGGATCTGGAAGTAGCATTTGACATCCTTGACAAATACAACATGAAGCTAAATCCTGCTAAATGTGTATTTGGTGTCAAAGCCGGAAAATTCCTAGGTTATTTGGTAACCAAAAAGGGGATAGAGGCGAGTCCGGAGCAAATCCAAGCCATCTTAAACCTCAAAGCTCCAACAAACGTCAAAGAGGTACAAAGATTAACAGAAAGGGTGGCAGCACTTAACAGGTTCATATCGAAATCCTCAGAAAGATGTAAAGATTTTTATGACATCCTGAGGAAAAACAAGAAATTCGAGTGGACGGAGAAACATGAAGCCGCTCTCGCCGCTCTGAAGGACTACCTATCCTCAGCCCCTGCTTTGATGAAGCCTATAGATGGAGAATCATTGATCCTCTATCTAGCCGTCTCTCTCACTGCCTTGAGTGCGGTCTTGGTGAAAAATCACGAAGTTAATCAACATCCCATTTACTATGTAAGTAAAAGTCCTTCCAATGGAAATAGATGGAAGCCTAAACACGAATCCTAAAGATCATTCTCTTGATCATTCATCCTGGATCCTTTCAATAATGAAGTATATTCAAGATGGAGAAATCCCAAAAGAAGAGAACCCCAAAGCTTTTAAGGCCAACGTATCACAATATACTATTGTACATAATATGCTATATAAGAGATCCCTTGCAGGTCCATATTTAAGATGCATCGAAGGATCCGAGATCCAAGAAGTGCTGAAGGATTTCCATGAAGGAGATTGTGGCAACCATACAAGGGGGCAGAGCATTATTCTCCAGGATTCTAAGAACCGAATACTTCTGGCCTACTACGAAAAAGGATGCTATGGAATACTCCAGGAAGTGTGATGCTTATCAGAGACACGACAACATTCTACATCAACCGGCAGAACCCTTATATCATATTGTCTCTTCGTGGCCATTCATGAAATGGGGAATGGACATAGTAAGTAAACTCCCTACAGCTCCAGGGGGGAAAGTCTTCATGTTAGCAATGACAGACTATTTCTCTAAATGGATCGAAGCTGAGGCTTTTCCTCAAGTTAGGGAAAAGGAAGTTATATCCTTTATTAAACATAACATTATAACCAGATTTAGAATTCCTTCTGAAATTATATGTGATAATGGTTCCCAATTTATTGGGAAAAGAACTACTAACTTTTGTGATAGCTGGGGAATTAAAATGATCACTTCAACACTAGCCATCCACAAGAAAATGGCCAAACAGAATCAAGAAACAAAATCATCATCAACAACTTGAAGAAACAGCTTGGAGCAAAGAAAGGAAAATGGGCTGAGGAACTACCCTATGTGCTTTGGGCAGATAGGATAACTCCAAAGAATGCCACAGGACAGACGCCGTTCTCATTAGTCTTT
Source organism: Bidens hawaiensis (assembly GCF_021521415.1). Lineage (NCBI taxonomy): Eukaryota > Viridiplantae > Streptophyta > Magnoliopsida > Asterales > Asteraceae > Bidens > Bidens hawaiensis. The sequence continues at coordinate 147,971 of NW_027495713.1, read as the reverse complement.
GGAGCTGAGGCGGTGATCCCCACTGAAATAGTGTATCCAACAGCCAGAACAAGTATTTGTGATCCTCAAACAAACAACAAGAATCTTATCCAAGATCTAGATACTGTGAAAGAGCTTAGAGATCAAGCAAGATTCAGGATGGCAGCTTACCAACAAAAGATGGCTGGAGGATACAACAAGAATATCAGAATTAGAAGATTTGAAGTTGGAGATTTAGTTCTTCGAAATGCGTTCCAAAATACAACTAATCCTGCTGACGGGAAGTTAGCACCCAAATGGGAAGGTTCTTATTTAATTGAAGCTGAAGCAGGAAAGGGGGCATATCGTTTGATGAATATGGAAGGTGACATGCTTCCGCAGGCTTGGAATGCGACTCATCTAAAAAATTATTTTTGTTTATGTGTGTTATGTTAGATTCTTGTTTTGTCAAATATGTCAAGTTGCATATAGGCTAAACAATAGGGCCCTCAAGTGGAAAAAACGGGTTGGCCAACTCTCTCCTAAGTTTAATCGGCCTTGTCGCCAGGTTTATAAGGTTTTCACCTTATCTCCCGAATTAGGGTTTCTACACCCTCGCCTGGAGCGCACGATTATCCGGGTATGATTGGAGGCTGTGGGACCAGTGCACTATATGTGGCTGACAATTTCATGGCTAAAAATCATATCTTGAATCCTACGAATTAAATGGTAGACGTACCATATACACAAGTTAAGGTCAACGCCGGGGTAGGCTCGTTACCGCGTACAATTGGGCCAACGCCAAGCATCGGCTCGTCGCTTGTACTTATTGGGCTTGTCCCCACGTTTTATTGGGCTTGTCCCCACGTTTAATTAGGCTTTTCCCCACGTCTTATTGGGCTAGTCCCCAAGATAGTTGGATTTAAATCCAACTTTTCTAATTATTACGTTTTCTTTTGCTTATTTGTTCTAACAGGTAAATAATACAAGAAGAAAGTCCCAAGTGTAAAGGATCATCTATCCTAGTAACACATATGATAAAGCAAAAGCCAAAACAGTTATATTATTATAAGCAAGATAAAAAGGTGATCCGGGCTTCACCAGCAAAATGTGGACCATCCACCCGGATCAAGCTACGTCAAAGTTCATGCAGAAATTTAAAAAACAAAGGTGGTTAAGGCTTCATCCCCATAAAGCTAAGGATCCCTGCACCTTAACCACCTTCGATTATCTTAAGGATCACAGATCCAGAGGATTACAACTACTGTTGTCCATACAAAAACACCAATAAAAAATCATTTAAACTTCATAAAAAATGGGCTCCGGCCTTGTCTTTATATCTTTCATCGCCCATCGTCATCACCTACTCCTTCGCTTCACCTCTGTCACCATCACCAGCACCCTTGACCTCCAGAGCATCCTCTTTTGTCCCACTAGTCCCAGCATCCTCATCTCCCATGTCGCCTCCAGCATCCTCACCTTCATCACCAAACCCGGCCAGTGTTTTCTTCCATAAAGCCACATTCCAATTAGACCTATCAAAGGCAACGTATTCGGCCTCTTCAGCAATCTTAATCCTGGCCGTTAACACTGCCTTGCTAGCCCACACCTTGGCTTGCTCGGTGACCTCAACCACTTGCTCTTGAGCTCGGATGTCAGCGAGAGACAGCTTATCCTCCAGGGTGCCCTTCTCAGTCTGAAGTTATGTGATCAGCTTATCCTCTCGGTGTTGGCCACGTTCTCATCATACAGAGCCTTGAAGCTGGCCACGGCCTGCAAAGAGAAAGCGAATTAATAAGATAGTCAAACCATCTGTACATGTGGACAAAGGATTCTTACCTTCGAAAGCTGATCGAACACATCCTGGGCGTTGTGGACTTCCACGTCAGGGTCCCTTTTTCTCTTTGTGCTGGCTTTGGAACGAGTAGTCATGGTCTTTGGAGGTGCCAGGCTGGAGCTTTTCATCGGCTTTTTCTCAGAAGAACGAGATGAGATGAGGCTGTCAACATCTTCCAACTGGAACTGATCCAATAAGTTCTTGGACGTCTTGGATGATGATTTTTGTGCAACTGCCCGAAAAAAGGTAAGTTTCTTATAGTTTAATGTTTTTCTTTATTTTCATTAATAATCAATGAATCTATTCTAACTTACTTGACATTGTTTTTGAGGAGCTGGCGGTCTTCTCGTCTGAATCGTTTACCTCTTCAGCAACTGTCTTCAAGGTCCTGTCAAAAGGATACAGCGACAGGAACACCTTTGCCTTTTCAACACCGTCTGGGTCGACAGCAAGATCTGAGAAGTTGGACACTGTGTAAGGAGCAACAAATTTATAGTCAATAATCAATAAGACAAGGATCAACTATCCACTGGATCCACTACCCTACCCTTCAGGATCCAGCGAGTTGGTAATAAATTCCCGTTTGGGATACTGTCTCTTAAAATGAAAAAGAACTGGTTCTTCCAACTTTGGTCATTGTGGGTAGTCTTGTTGATCGGTAGAGGTTGAAAGGGTTTACTTTTGAAGAGAAATCTGCTGGAGCCATGAGTTACGAGGCTATACAGGTAAGAAAGGGCTGGAAGATTGAAATCAAGATCTTTCTCTACAATCAGTCTCTCAAGGGTATGCAAAGTCCTCCACGTCATCATCATGGCTTGGATATAGCTGAGACCGGTGAAGGAAAAGAAAGTAGATGTAAAGTCGGGAAACAGATACGAAAATCCGAGAAGGAATGGGAGTGCCGGAAAGCAGACCCAATCGGAAGAAATGCAATCGCTCTTTAATCGGGAGTCATATGCTCTAAACATTGTTCATTCAGGGAAACAGTCAGAGATGCGCTGGATTTCTTCATTGGTGAATTTGCAAATATTAGAAACTGGATCTTTAAGAAGATGTTGGCTTTGAAGTTCGGGACCAATGTCCTTAGGGCTCAAACTAAAGGAAGCTTTCTGATTTCTTTTAGGCATTATGATGAAAGGATGAGGAAGGTAAAGGAAATAATAGAGAAATAAAGAAGGATACCTGATGGTTATGCCAGAAATACGCTTATAATCCGATGAAGAAGGAAGATATAAAAGTTTAAGTCTAATTAGTAGGCGCAATTATATGATGGCAGGAGACAGTCACTTCTACTCTTAATCGACGGTTACGGTGCACTTTTCTCGGGATAAACATGACAGTTGTTCCCCATTCACACCTATCATGTTTGGGGGCAATTGTTGGGACCAGGATTTTTGATTCTCGAAGATCAACCATCTATGACGACTGTTTCTAGGACTAAGGATCCTCAGTGGTTCAAGGATCCTCAACAGTCAATTTCAGTTATATTCTAATCTATTTTTTGCAGATAAAACACGTGCTTACTGGAAATTCCTATTCTTGCGGATGAGATATTTACCTGGTCTTCCCTTTTCGCCCATGCTCCAAAGCGGTCAAGCTGAAAGAGTAAACAAACATGGCCGAGATTATAGCATAAGTAGTTATTAGCCGTTATACTTACTTGTATTTATACATTGAGTGATAGCTGATTAACACACAACAATTTTAGCATTGAGAGTTCATAGCAAACACTTGTATTCACAATCAGCTATCATTCCACCATTTGTAACCTTTTTAAGTTCAATATAATTGGTAGTGATAGTTTTCACTACCCGAGGTTTTTATGCCAGCGGGATACTAGTTACCAAGGGCTTTTCCTCGTATAAATCTCTGTGTTCATCGCCTATAACCGTTACTTTGATTGCATTAATTCATACTAGCACCAATCCTCACATATGAATTTGGTTCATTGATCCTTAACCTGATTTTTAACCAAACAGTTACTACTGGTATTGTGGGGCTTTGTATACAAGAAGGAATGGGGACATAAGTAAATATAAAGTCAACCATAACTCAATGGTAGAATGTCACCTTGACGTTGTAACACCGCGAAAATACCCATCTAATTTGGGCTAAAAATGTAAATTTTAGAAGTTAAAGGGGTAAAAATGCCAAGTCTGGAAATAAAAGGACTGAAAATAAAAATTTTAAATTTTATGCATCTTCGCGTATCTCGAAGATGCAAGGCTGAACAACTTCGCGTATCACGAAATTACTGGCACACATTTCAAAGCTTATCCAGTTACGTGGCGACACGTGTCAGCACGGGGTTGACATGCAAAATTTCGGCGCCGCCATGCATCTTTTCGTATCGCGAACCGAGTTGCTGCTGTTTTCTTTGTTTTCACTTCCGATTAGCCGACTAAGGTAGGATTATGGTTAAATAACTTTATTATATAGGTATTAGAACCTAGTTGTGAATATAGTCGTTAAACTATAATTGTTTTTCCAAGTTATATTTTAAATCAAAGACGTTACTTCCACGTAGTAACTGGAAGGGGGATATCAATAGTAGACACTTCTTGGCTAAGGAAAGCAATTCGTATACATCCCAATCAACCACGGGACCCGTTTGCTTACCTGGAGAAGTTTGCCAACGTGATATCCTTTATTAGGCCAAAGCGTGCTATTTCAAACGTCATATGTAAATATAAAGTATTTTCATAAAACGAATATATCCATACTAAGGTTAGGTCAGACCTAAGAGTATGCTGATCAGACCTCGAGTCTGCTGAACTGAATCAGACCGAAGAGTCTGCTGATCAGACCTCGAGTCTGCTGAACTGAAACAGACTTAAAGTCTGCTGAATAATAAAAACTAGGTACTTATGCATACCTATTACAAATATAGGTTGATAGCATACTGAAGCTAAGGATTCTGATATTTCCAACTGATAATACAAGGTGAACACATTAACCTTTTAAGGTCTGAATTGATTTTACTCTTGTAATAGATAGGTTGTTTATTGCAAAGAGTCTGATAAATGTTTGCATAAGATTATTGTGTCTAAAATTGTTATAATACAAAATAGATAATAAAAAGCAACTCAGACCGAATACACATGTGTCTGTATCCAAACATAACTGATAATTGGCATACAAAACCAAGTCAGTCATAACCAGTAATCCAACAGGGTTACATAGCCTAGGGAAGGTTATCTCCGAACAGGGGCTATGTACTCGGGGAACCTTTGAATTGTGTGTGTAGGGCAGTGGTACCAATCCCGGGAATGACAGGCGTTCCTGCTGAGATTGTGAACAGAAAACTATATTTGTATTTAACGACTGTTATAAACTGTTTTATCGAGTCAACGTCTCACCAACATATAGCTGACGTGTTTTTCCCACCCCTTGCAGGTAATTAGATGACAGTAGATGGTATACAAGGATTGGAGTAATAGAAGATCTCTCAAGATGGCTCGTTTTTGAATACTTATAAATCGTTGTAATATTAATATCACTGTTTGTAAAACTGAAACTCGGGTATTTAATTCCCGAGAAATTTTTGATAATGTAAATTAGTATTTTAATATATTTAAAGACTTCTGCTAAAATGAACCCGCTACTCTGATATATTTACAAAACAGGTACCAACTGACAGTCACACGTCTAGGCCTTGAGTCGGGGTGTGACAGGTTGGTATCAGTGCCATCGGTTTCAGCGAATTAAAGTATTAATATTAGTACCTAAGCTTTAATCATTTATCTAATAAAGTAGGGATAAGTTATGATTGGTAGTCTACATATCCCTAAGTTTATATATATGCAGATGTCGTATACAAATTATTACGGACAAAAACGTCGGGTTGCAAGGAGGTTAAATCCTGCCCCCGATGCTGAGCCGTCTGATAGTGCTAGCACAAATTTTGGTCCTAAATGGCCAACTGTATCGGTGAAACCGATTGAACTGGTGTACCCAAACCCGGCTGATCTGAATAACTTTAATAACCCGATGAATCCAAACCTGATAAATCAGATAAACCCTGTTGATAAAATCAATCCCTACTTAGCTTATGGAAGCCTACCAGCATATGCTCCGGGAATCCACACTTCAGAAAGTATTCCGTTGACGGGTACTCCAAACTACTATCCATACGGGGATATGGAAGTTCAGAGCAGGGTTAAACAAGAAATAAGTACTGAATCTCTAGTTGGATGAATTGTCATTCCAATCAGAGTCTGTGGAATTTTGGATCACTGCCACCAGGTGCCCAAATTATAGCTAGACCAAGTCAAGGACCGATTCATTACTCTGAGGTTCCTGGTTTTCCACCATACCAAGGCCCTATACCAACTGAGGCTGAGCAAGCGAACTAGATACGGGAGATGAAGAAATGCATGCTTATGTAGCAAATCCTCATCTGTATCCAAGGGAAACCGCTTATCTTTTCATTTCTGCATCTGCTCCAGTAGGTTATCCTAACCAACCTAACTCGGTAATGGACGAACTAAGAAACGAGAGGATTAAAAAAAAAATTGGGTGATAAAATCATCAAGAAGTGTGATAAGATGAAGAACATGGTTAGGAAGTGGTCTAAGGAGTAGGAAATTTTATGAGTGTTGTTTAAGCATGTTGTATTTTCTGTTCCTTTGTAAAATATTCAAGAAATAAAGGACTGTGTGTTTGATGTCTTAAAATCTCTATATTCATTTGATTTACAGAATGTCTGAACAACAAAGAATTCAAGTAAGTCTAGGGAGTCAAGCTGACAAGGTGAAAACTCCGGAAAATAATAATAAATCAATTCCAGAAGAATATATTGGAGGCATTCGTGATATGATAAAGGAAACGGTTTCCCCATTAATCAAGGAAGTTGTAACTCCTCTGATAAAAATAGTTCAAGAACACACGAAAAATTCTAAAAGGAAAGAAACTGAAAAGATAAAATATGGTAAGGAGGAAAAGAATGAAGGTTGCGAAAGCTCCACTGCTGAACATGTCCCGAGCAAGATAAAAAGAGTAAAAGCTAGCACGGGATGTACTTTTAAGGACTTCCAAGTTTATAAACCAAAGGAATTCTATGGGGATAAAGGGGCAATAACAACGCTCCGTTGGCTTGAGGAGATGGACTCAATAATTATTATAAGCAAATGTACTGAAGAAGACAGTATCCAGTATTCATCCCAGATGTTCAAGGGAGAAGCACTGGAATGGTGGAATACTTTAATTGATGTAAAAGGGAGAAGTAATCTGTATAATCTGGAATGGAAGACTTTTAAAGAATTAATAAAGCAAAGGTTTTGTCCCATTCACGAAGTTGATCAGATTCAAACCAAGCTTTGGAATCACAAATTCCTTGAGTATTGTAGACTAGTACCACATCTGGTCACACTCGAATATAACAAAGTGACCAGGTATATCTATGGGTTACCGAAGGAGATCCGTGATCATGTGAGATCACACATGCCAGCAACAATTGAGTCTGCTATTGAACTAGCAGAGTATTTAACGGAAAGCATGATCAGAAACAGAGATGAAGAGAAGAAGAATGTGGTGGAGAAGAGGAGAGAGAATGATGGTAAACAGAAGTTTGGAAAGGGAAATGAGAGGACAACGATGTTCAATCGACCACTGTGCTAGAACTTTGGAAAGAGACATGATGGAAAGTGTATGAGGCCAGTAGTGAAGTCTGATGTTCGTAAATTTGATCCAATTTCGACCTGTAATTTTTGCAAGAGACCATGTCACAAGGAAGAAGATTGTAGAAAGAAACTGATTGTCTGTTTTGAATGTGGTGAGAAGGGTCACTTCAGTGCGGAATGCATGAAGAAGAAGCAAGTAGCTGCAGACGCCAGTGGAAATGGTGCCAGAAATGAAGCAAGAAAGGGGAATGCCCGAGCCTTTATGCTTAACACTCAAAAGGCGGGAGAATTACCAGACGTGATCACAGGTACATTCCTTATCAATAATGTTTATGCTAGAGTTTTGTTTGATTCAGAAGCCAATCAAAGTTTTATAGATTATAAATTCTCTGATCTATTGAATGAACCTCTAGCTAAGTTAAATAATCAATATGAAGTAGAAACGGCTAATGGATCCTTAATCAAAATATCTGAGGTATTAAGTAGCTATATTTCCCTAGCCGGATATGAAATGCTAGTACAATTATAACCTACGGAGTTAGCCGGCTTTGATGTTATCTTAGGAACGGATTGGTTAGCTACCAACCAAGCCCAAATCCTATGTAACGAGAAAACCATAGAAATATTAACTCCAAATAGGAAAAATATTCGAATAGCCGGTGATAGAGAATCTGGTAGAATCGGAATTATTTCAAAGATTAAGGCAAGCCACTGTTTGGGTAAAGGTTGCCTAGCCTTTATGGCTTACGTAACTAAGGAGCCTGAATGTGATATTTGAGCCAAAACAAGGTACACCTCAGTACGTATTTACCGATTAAGCAAATAAACGCTTTTTGTGTAACTAACGAACGATTAACCGAACGGGTCGGGTTATGACCCAGATATCCTGGGGGCCATCTATAAGTAATATAAGTCTAAAATAAGCTAAAATATTAGTAATATGGTCTTAGTTCGATAGCAAACAAGTTAAACGAAAACATGCTCGTTTAACTACCCGTTATAGATTTAAACGCGAAAGATAGTTACAAACCAAGCATTGTATCATCCGTTAAGCCGAAAAAGACTTACCAAAAACTTCTTTGAAATGTTTTAAGCGATCCGTGAAAATATTTTCGATTTTTACAAACATATAGTATGTTTTTATAATTTTACACAAAACTAGCCGAAAAACACTCGTTTTTTCACTGTTTAACGCACCTGATAAGTTTTTCGCGCCAAAACCCGAACCCAAACTAAATATGGATTGGGCTTTCATACTTGGGCCTGTAAAATCAGTTAATGGGCCAAAAATAAGCCCAAGGGGGGGGCCTATGGGCTTCCGATCGCAAAAGGGGAACCCCTCCCTCCCCCAGGGTTTTCCTTATTTTTTTTAAGTATAATTTTGTGAGATATTTTGGCATCAAAAATTGTGATACAACTTTTGGACTTCTTCTTCTCCAGCCAAAATCTCAAGGAACCCTAAGGTAAACAACTTAAATAAGCAACTTTTACACTAGTTTAACATTGATTAATACCAAATAAACATAGTTTGATTGCCAAAAATCATTCCTAACCATGTAAAAATCCTAAAAATGGTTCATAAACATTTTTTGATCATACACATGGTAAGGACCTGTTTTGATAGTTTTTTTTGGCCATAAACACGGATTAAAGGGTTGAAAAGGCATTTTTATTATTCAAAAGTTCGTTTTTGTGCACTAGCCAAAACCCTAAGTTAAGGGCTGTTATGTTGATGAAACATTTCTTGGTTTGTGATATAGGACTTGTATCAAGCCTAAATAGGAGCACAAGAGCTAGAAAATTTGATTAGAAAGGCGGAAAAGAACTAAAAACCGCTAAGGTAATGCCGAAAAACTCGCTTACGGGCTGTTTAGGTTAAGGTTGTGATGTGCATATTATTAGGCCTTGAAATTTTTCAGGAGCATCAGGGACCATGTCATTGATTCCCTGTTCAAATTTGGTAATTTTTCGACCATCCGAGAATATTTGGCAAATTTATAACCGAATTGGGACGTTTTATGGGGAAAAATAGTTAAAATACTTCAAAAATTATGAAATTTTTCTGAGAACTAAAATTTAATGTATTTTGATCACATATGAATTTTGGAATCATTTAAAGAAGTCTAAAGGTGTTTTGCGCATATGCTTTCGTGTGAATTTTTATAGCCGAATTTGGGCCGAAAAGAATATTGCATGAGCTTTTTATATTTTGTAATTGATACAGGTTGTTTTGGGACATAATTTGAGTATTCATGAATTTTTGTGGAATTTTTGGAAATTTTTTGGGATAAACGGACGATTTTCAGGCGAAATATAGCTGATAAAATGAATTTTTATAAATTAATAAATCAGTAAATAATTCCAGAAATATTTTTATAAAAATATACATATTTTAATGATAAGTGGCTAACTTTTCATAATTTAATGATTAACGGTTACTTAATTATGCTAATTTGAAGATTAAACAAATTCAGTTTTTATAAAAACCGGCAAGTTCGCGACTAACGAACCTGCGGGAATATCAAAACACCAAGAGTGATCAAAAATCATATTTTTGGATTAATTAAGTTAAAACGAACTTTTCTATGAGAAACCTGGACAATCCGGATAGATTGTGCGCGTTTCTTCTTAAATCAAACTGAATAAACGGAAACGGGCCCCGTGGCTAATCCGGGACCCCAGTATGTGATCCTTCTTTATAACTTAATTATTTTATTAACCAATAAATTTACCCAAACTTATTTTCCCATAACTGTTTTCTGAACGCGTAAACGAACAACTTGGCCCAGCTGGGAAAACGGGAATCTGAGCCAAGTTCGGTTTTAAGTATTAGACATTGAACAACATCACAACCTAAGCCTATTGCCACTTTCTAGGCGTTTCAGCTATACCCAGATTAGTTATACAGCCCAGTTTAGTATTGAGATTATGATAATATTAAAATATTTATATTATTATAATATTGATTATAGGAAACCGTGATTAAAAGTTACACAAACCTCGAACCGACGTGCTACTGATTATCTACTAAACAGTGAGTTTCATGACCCCACTTCTAAACTGTTTTACGAACTTTCGGGGTGAAAAGCATGTTTGATTACATATACATACCTGAAACATGTATTGATGTGAATTATCTAAGTGCTAACACACGAAAGTCCCCACAATCACAGTGATTAACTTCGAGCCGATGGCTATTGGTTTGACAAACCCAAACGGAGCCGGTATGTATTGCAGAGACTTTACCCCTGTAAGGCCCCGATCACGGAAACCCTACCTTGGCGTTGGATTTACTCATAAACACAGTTCTAAAATCAGAGTTAATTAAAACTTTCGCGGAATAATTAAAAACTTCATGCATTACATTACAAAACATCGAATCCTGTCTTAACATACAAATTATCCATTCATAGACATAACATAAAACAGTCATGACGCTTCTTCATAGATACCCGTCTCTTTAGCTCATGCTATGTGTCCCTCCTCAAGCTAGCTGCCTCAACCTATTTGTCTGCGTGCATACTAAAAGTCAGCTACGCTGAGTGAGTTCTAGTTAAGCAGGTACATACATTTCATTCTCATTCTTTACATTCTTACTTCCATACATTACTACTTTTACTTACCTTCATTATTTTATACATACATAACCTTCCTACGTTTTTAAAGAGCCTTTCGCTCTATAACCTTCGCATATATTATTAGGGTATGCAACCCTTCATTCTTTGCCTATATTATTAGGGTAGACAACCCCTAATTCTTCACCTATATTATTAGGGTAGGGAACCCTTTATTCTTCGCCTATATTATTAGGGTAGGCAACCCTTAATTCTTCGCCTATATTATTAGTGTAGGCAACCCTTTACTCTTCACCTATATTATTAGGGTAGGCAACCCTTTATTCTTCAGCTCTACATATCATACATACCATTCATACACTACACATATCGTACATACCTTTCTTTCATTAGCTATATCTGTTCTCATATACCTCTTCACACATACGTTTAACTCTTTCTACACTAATTAGGTATATTTATAAACATTCATACGGCATATACTTACCACTTAAGGTAAGTGTATTAACTAATCACATTGAGTATGCACACAGCCCCAAAACATAACACAAAAATGGGGCTAGAAATTCACCTGGAGTCGGTTTCTCTCGCCGTTAATGGTAACGCCCTTCTTTAGTTGTGTACGGCTAACTGTACAATACATTACACGTGTCAATTATCTATTACCACTACTTCCTACATTTAAGTTTACGAACCCTCAACTAACGGGGTCCGGGGGCAGCGCCCTTGGTAGCGGGGTCTAGGGGCGGCAGCCCCTAGCAGGGTCCAAGAGGCAGAGCCCCTGGCTGGGGTTGACAAACCCAAACGGAGCCGGCATGTATTGCTGAGACTTTACCCCATTTGCAAATGACCATATTTATATATACAGGCTATGTAGTGTTAGACATAGCTACTGGGGCATGTTGTGGGCGGAAGGGGAGCCACAGTGGTTGATTGAGCGTGGGAAATGGATGCACGCAGCACAAACAGTCAAAGCTTCACTGTATCTTGGCATAATTACATCATTTACATACATACATATTTATATCATGATTACAAGCGTTAACTTGTGAATACTCAATTACTGTTTTCTTGAAACTCGTGAAACTCACCAACTCTAGTAGTTGACCCGTTTTAAATTGCTTTTCAGGTGTACCTAAATCAGAATGATTTGGTGATCTGTTACTTGCCCAAGGTGTGTGGTTGATGCTATGTGAATAGAAGCAAGGGCGTTAGTAGTAAGATCGTATAGTTAACGAACTAGTTTGGTTTGTATCACCTAGACTGTAAAACAATGATAGAACAATGAAATGTAATATATTGTAAGTTAGTTTGTGATGTTTCTTTATAAACAATGTGTTGATACCACAGGTGTCTGTTACATTCTCGTATTACGCTTCCGCATTGTGCTAGTCGGGGTGTGACACTGAACCTAAAAAGAAGGAAGTTCCAATCGTCTCTGAATTTAATGACATATTTCCCGATGAATTACCTGGAATCCCACCGTATCAGGAAGTTGAGTTTAGAATAGATTTAATTTCGGGAACATCACCAATTGCTAAGCCTCCTTACCGTTTAGCACCAACTGAAATGAAAGAGCTGAAGAAGCAATTGGATGAGCTATTAGAGAAAGGGTTTATACGACCGAGTTCTTTGCCGTGGGGAGCCCCAATATTATTTGTCAAGAAGAAAGACGGATCGATGAGAATGCGTATTGACTATCATGAATTAAATAAAGTTACAATCAAGAATCGATATCCGTTACCGAGAATTGATGATCTCTTCGATCAACTTCAAGGGGCTACTTGTTTTTCCAAGATTGATCTTAGATTCGGGTATCATCAACTAGAGGTTCAAGAAGAAGATATATCAAAGACAACATTTAGAACCCGATACGAACATTATGAGTTCACCGTTATGCCTTTTGGACTCACTAATGCTCCGGCAGCTTTTATGGATATGATGAATCGAATCTGCAACCTAATTTGGATAAGTTTGTTATTGTTTTCATTGATGACATTCTTATTTACTCAAAGACAAAAGAAGATCATCAAGCTCACCTCAGAACTATATTAGAAACATTGAGGAAGGAAAAGTTGTACGCTAAATTCTCAAAGTCCAAGTTCTGGCTGTCCGAAGTACAATTTCTCGGACATATTGTTAATGAGAAAGGTATTCAAGTGGATCCAGCTAAGATTGAAGCTATTACAAAATGGGAGAAACCCAAGACCCCATCACAAGTTAGAAGTTTTCTGGAGTTAGCTGGCTATTATGGAAGATTTATACAAAACTTTTCAAGAATAGCGGTTCCTTTGACTTCATTGACCCGAAAATCTGTAAAATTTGAATGGGGACCGAAGCAAGAAGAAGCTTTTGAAACTCTCAAACAGAAATTAACAAATACACCTATCTTGGCTTTAACCGAAGGGCCAGATAACTTCATTGTATATTGTGATGCTTTGCATACTGGAATGGGGTGCGTTTTGATGCAAGGAAAGAAGGTAATTGCTTATGTTTCAAGACAGTTAAAAGTTCATGAGAAGAATTACACCACACATGATCTTGAACTTGGAGTTAAAATTTTCGCGTTGAAGTTATGGCGACATTATTTGTATGGTGTAAAGTTTACTGTTTATACTGATCATAAAAGTTTGAAACATATATTTGATCAGAAAGAATTGAATATGAGACAAAGGCGATGGATGGAAACACTTAATGACTATGATTGCGAAATCATCTATCATGAAGGTAAAGCTAATGTTGTGGCTGACGCTTTAAGTAGGAAAGAACACGAGAAGCAGAAAAGAGTTCGAGCTCTAAGACTAGAACTTAAAATTGATCTATTAACCGAGATCAAAGAAGCTCAGAAGTTGGCACTAGAACAAGATAATAAAAAGGCTGAAAAAGAGAATGGTATAATAGATCAATTAGTTAAAGGCGATGATGAAATACTCAGGTTAGGAAAAAGAATCTGGGTACCTTTGGTTGGAAGTTTACGAGAGAAAATATTAGAAGAAGCCCACAAGTCAAAATATATGATGCATCCGGGTAGTGACAAGATATATTATAATCTTAAGGATGATTAGTGGTGGATCGGAATGAAGAAAGAGATTGCTTTGTATGTAGCAAAATGTTTAACATGTTCGAAGGTCAAGGCCGAGCATCAAAAGCCATTAGGTTTGTTAACACAACCCGAGATACCGATATGGAAATGGGACATGATTGCCATGGATTTCATTATGAAATTACCTAAGACGTCACAACAAAGCGATGCTATCTGGGTCATGGTTGATAGACTGACCAAATCTGCTCATTTCGTTCCAATCCAAGAAACATTTAGTATGGACAAGTTGTCACAACTATATGTGGAAAACATTGTAGCATTGCACATAGTGCCATTATCAATTATATCCGATAGAGACAGTCGTTTCACCTCCAACTTCTGGAGAAGTTTTCAAAAGGCAATGGGTACGCGTTTGAATTTGAGTACTGCTTATCACCCACAAACCGACGGATAAAGTGAGAGGACGATTCAAACATTAGAAGATATGTTTCGCTCTTGTGTTATATACTTAGGTGGTAGTTGGGATACTCACATATCTCTAATGGAATTTTCATACAACAATAGTTATCACACAAGCATACAGATGGCACCATACGAAGCACTATACGGACGAAAATGTAGGACGCCTGTATGTTGGTCTGAAATCAGTGATAATCAATTGTCTGGTCCTGAAATTGTCCAGAGAACGACTGATCAAGTAATTCAAATCCAAGAAAGACTAAATGCAGCACAAGACAGGCAGAAGAGTTATGCTGACATACGACAAAAACCATTGGAATTTAGCGAAGGAGATAAAGTGTTGCTTAAGGTATCACCTTGGAAAGGTGTTGTTTGTTTTGGGAAGAATGGTAAGTTAAGTCCAAGTTATGTTGGACCATTCAAGATTGTTGAAAGAATAGGTCCTGTAGCTTACCGATTAGAGTTACATGAAGAGATGCAAGGAACCCATGATGTGTTTCACGTATCGAATCTGCGAAAATGTTTAGCTGATGAAACACTCGCTATGCCTCTAAAAGATGTACAATTAAATAAAAAACTCAAGTTTGTAGAGGAACCGATACGGATTGAAGATAGTCAAACCAAGTTCTTTAAGCGTAAGAGATTGAAGTTGGTAAAAGTCAGATGGAATTCGCGGAGAGGTCCGGAATTCACTTGGGAACTTGAGTCCGAAATGAAAAGAAAATATCCACATCTCTTCGCATAAATCTCGAGGACGAGATTTTTTTCTTAAGGTGGGGAGGATGTAACACCGCGAAAATACCCCATCTAATTTTGGGCAAAAAATGTAAATTTTAGAAGTTAAAGGGGTAAAAATGCCAAGTCTGGAAATAAAAGGACTGAAAATGAAAATTTTAAATTTTATGCATCTTCGCGTATCGTGAAGATGCAAGGCTGAACAACTTCGCGTACCACGAAGTTGCTGGCACACATTTCAAAGCTTATCCAGTTACGTGGCGACACTTGTCAGCACGGGGTTGACATGCAAAATTTCGGCGCCGCCATGCATCTTCGCGTATCGCGAACCAACATGGCCTGCATCTTCGCGTATTGCGAAGATGCATAAATCGAGGCTATAAATAGGCAGTTACAGGTTCAGCCCATTTCATCCAATTTTAACACTCATTCTCACATAGTTAGCCTGGGGAAGCGTGCTAGAGAGTTCCGGGGTTTCGAGGGCTGTTCTTGCGAAGAAACGAGCTGTGGTTACGCTGCTAAAAGAGTTGCTGATCTCATAAACAAAGCACAAGCTGAGTTGCTGTTGTTTTCTTAGTTTTCACTTCCGATTAGCCGACTAAGGTAGGATTATGGTTAAATAAATTTATTATATAGGCATTAGAACCTAGTTGTGAATATAGTTGTTAAACTGTAATTGTTTTTCAAGTTATATTTTAAAGCAAAGACGTTACTTCCACGTAGTAACTGGAATGGGGATATCATTAGTAGACTCTTCTTGCCTAAGGAAAGCAATTCGTATACATCCCAATCAACCGCGGGACCCGTTTGCTTACCTGGAGAAGTTTGCCAACGTGATATCCTTTATTAGGCCAAAGCGTGCTATTTCAAACGTCATATGCAAATATAAAGTATTTTCATAAAACGACTATAGCTATACTAAGGTTAGGTCAGACCTAAGAGTCTGCTGATCAGACCTCGAATCTACTGAACTGAATCAAACCTAAGAGTCTGCTGATCAAACCTCAAGTCTGCTGAACTGAAACAGACTTAAAGTCTGCTGAATAATAACAACTAGGTACTTATGCATGCCTATTACAAATATAGGTTGATAGCATACTGAAGCTAAGGATTCTGATATTTCCAACTGATAATACAAGGTGAACACGTTAACCTTTTAAGGTCTGAATTGATTTTACTCTTGTAATAGACAGGTTGTTTATTGCAAAGAGTCTGATAAATGTTTGCATAAGATTATTGTGTCTAAAATAGTTATAATACAAAATAGATAATAAAAAGCAACTCAGACCGAATACACATGTGTCTGGATCCAAACATAATTGATAATTGGCATACAAAACCAAGTCAGTCATAACCGGTTCTCCAACAGGGTTACATAGCCTAGGGGAAGGTTGTCTTCGAACAGGGGCTATGTACTCGGGGAACCTTTGAATTGTGTGTGTAAGGCAGTGGTACAAATCTCGGGAATGACAGGCGTTCCTGCTGAGATTGTGAATAGAAAACTATATTTGTATTTAACGACTGTTATAAACTATTTTATCGAGTCAACGTTTCACCAGCATATAGCTGACGTGTTTTTCCCACCCCTTGCAGGTAATTAGATGATAGTAGATGGTATACAAGGATTGGAGTCATAGAAGATCTCTCAAGATGGCTTGTTTTTGAATACTTATAAATCCTTGTAATATTAATATCACTGTTTTGTAAAACTGAAACTCGGGTATTTAATTCCCGAGAAATTTTTGATAATGTAAATTAGTATTTTAATATATTTAAAGTCTTCCGCTAAAATGAACCCGCTACTATGATATATAGGTACCAACTGACAGTCACACGTCTAGGCCCTTAGTCGGGGTGTGACAGACATGGTGGAAGTCATCAGTTTGTATGGCCCCTGACCACGGGTGCCCTACTTTCGCGCTGGTTGGATTTACTCATTCACATAATTCAGAAATCTGAGTTAATTAAAACAATTCGCGGAATATAAAGTCAACCATTCTTACATATTATAAGTACTTGTTTGAAATAAAATAACATAAGTCTTAAACATTAAATATAAATATCACGTGAATCTTCTTCATAATGATGCCAGTCTTCATCTTATTGCCACGTGTCTCCATCAAGCAACCTGCCTCATCCTACTCACCTACGTGTATACTAAAAGTCAGCTACGCTGAGTGAGTTCTAGTTAATCAATTAAGCATACATTACATTCACGTTCATACTTATACGCGCCCGAAGATACGTATTTCCTACTTTACTTACCATTTCTCATTCATACATACTTTACGTATATACATACGTATTTACATACTTTCTTACATCCTTTCCTACGATATACCGTAAACTATCATATTTCTTCTATCTCAGACATTATTAGGGTCTGATCCCTTCTATCTCAAATATTATTAGGGTCTGGTCCCTCCTTCCCCAATCTCATATATTATTAGGGTCTGGGTCTGGGTCTGGGTCTGGTCCCTTTGTCTCGCTTAACCATACAACCATACATGTCCTGTCAATCATCCATACGTTTGCTATCATACGTGCGTACTTTACACATCTTTCAATTGCATATATGATGATTATATCTATATACGCACATTCATACGATATTCTGTAATAATAATACAATCATACACGTATCATACACTTATCACTTGGGATAAGTGTGTTAGCTATCACATAGGAGTATGCATACAGCCCCGAAAAATGCCACAGAGAAAGGGGCTAGAACTCACCTGTAGTCGGTTCCGCTCGGAGTTAATTGTAATGCCCTTCTTCAACTGAGCTCGACTAACTGTTAATAACGTACACGTATTAATTCTCAATACTTAATGATTATTTATTTTCTTAAGTTAACGGGGTTAACTTTTAGGTTAACAGAACCGAACATATAACCTCCTTAAACCCGATCGTATTATTGTAATATACTTAGCCTTATTTTATTAATGAACCGACTTCCTTAGTTTACATTCTTAACGATATTTATTATTATTATTATTATTATATCTACTTCATTATTATTGGTTTACATTCTTTAACTTTATTTCAAGTTCTTACATTCATACTTGTTATTATTATAAATATATTTTATAAGTTCATTTGTTAATACATTCCATTCTTAATGGTTGGTTCTCGTATTCGGTTTACATTCCATTTCCATTATTTTATTTGAGACAGTTCACGGGTTGTTAAACGAGTCAGGTCTCGGGTTCGTTTAAGTCCTTGCATCCAATTTACACTTTCATTATTATTATGTAATTTTTATTATTAATACTATAGTTTTATTATTATTATTATTATTATTATTATTATTATTATTAAACTTATTATAGAATTACCCTTTTGCCCCCTAACCCTGACTTTTAAACCTGTACCCCTAGCTCTCCCCTAACCGTCTCCTTTCTACTCACCCACTCCCTGCAATCCCGCCGCCACTCCCCTTAACTCCGGCCACCATATCCACGGGAAGAAGTAAAGAGAAGTTTGGGATTGAGTCCAACCACCAATCCCACTTGAGTCAATTCCGGCAGACCTCTCAACCACTAGACTCAAGTCTACGACCTCACTCAAGGAGTTCTATTCGAGTCGCATGAGCATCTTCAAACGAATCGCACGAGTTTCAATCGCACATAAATGAGTCGCATGGGGACGAGTCGCGCGATTGGTTTAATTGAGTCACATGTCGTGCGAATGGTTCACTTGAGTCGTATGCCGTGCGAATGATTCAATTGAGTCCCATGTCGTGTGAATGGTTTGGATTGAGTCGCATGCCGTGCGAATGGTTTTCCGATTCGGGTCGCATAAGGGTTTCGTCGATTCGCATACAAGTTCAGTTGCATCTGGTTCTAATCTCGTCTGCAACTCGAGCCGTTATGGACGCATATCAGCTTAGGACAGGGAACAGGTTAGGGCTCCATTTCGGGTCCTTCGGCCCGAGCCTCAACGCCGTGCACCTGGTGCGAGTTCCTTAGCTCGGCCGAGCCAATTTGAGATCCGGGTTCAGTCCCGTCTCTCCACTCGAAAACCAGTAGTTATTACCAGGATGTATATGTTTTCACATTCTTACAACAAAAAACCAACTTTCTCGTTCAGTTTGATTAGAGTTCGTTTAGGTCGGGTTTTTGGTTCGTTTAGGGTCTATGAGAATCGGTTTGATTCGGTTCGTTTTCGTTACTAACTTTCAAAACCGTTTGTTCATTTATTATTTAATCTTTAACGAAAAGAGAATGAAATGAAAACGAATGCAGTGTTTACCTTTCGATGCGATTAAACTAGATCTTGGATATAAATGAAAGATGGAATGTGTATACAGGGAATTTGTGTGTGTATGGGTGTGTGTGATGATGATGAAATGATAAGGATAAGGAGGAGATTAGGGTTTAAATAGGGCAAGTCCAAAGGTTTTTAGGCCCATAATCGTTTTCAAGTCCACTAACCATATTAACCTTATCCTTTCCTATAATTATTTAATTAACTTAAACGATGTTACACGACACAAGACTAAAATAACTCGTATTATTTAATTAAGGTAAATCTCAAAACGAGGATGTTACACACTTCGAGCTTGATTATCCCTAAACCCAATGTGAGTTTTTCATTTTGATTTGTTACTCTGCCGGGATTGAATGGGGGAATGAATAAGAGGCTCGTGGGATTGACGTGAGGGGGCAAATATAGCTATATTTCTGGGAGCGAATTCTAGGAGAATATGAAGCGCATGGATACAAGTTGGGCCTTGGAATGAAAGACAATTTCGAATTGGCTTTGTCTATGAAAAAGGAAACTATAAGTAATGCAACTATGAATTCTCATGGAGAGTTCGATCGCTACTAGACGACGAAATGGAATTGGAATTTGTTAGCATTCTCTTAAAAGGGTAACTATTAATAATCCCGTGGGAACTGATACCATTCACAGAACACCCAATAATTTATTGGGTATTGTACGAGGAATTTGAAATACAGGAAAGAAATACCATTCGGGTAATATTTCCAAAGGAGTTGCAAACGGATATGCCGGTTCACCAATCGTTGATGGTTCTAGAACCGCTAATCCTACGTTACATGCAATAGTACCTATAATTACTACCAGAAAAATATATAAAAGATCGTTGGGCCATGCGGGCTCCTCGTAATAAGTATGACCCATACATTTAGCCAATTTAGCTCTTAATACAGGATCATTCAAGTTATATTTTTTTGTTATTGCGATAGGTGAATTCTTATGGATCCATCCCCCAGAGGAACTAGACATGATAATTTTTCATCATCCCGCTCGAGATATGATGCATTAAATACATATAAGAACTTAGGGGGTATATACAAAAGATGTTTCAACCCCTTTGGTGTGATAACCTTGATGCAACTTACCTTGTTGCAAATTCAATATTTTATGCAATAACAAAGCACAATGAAGTTGATTATTACTTTGTTCGATAACTAGTCGTAAGAGGAAAACTATGAACACAACTTATAACAACTACAGATCAACTTGCTAACATCTTTACAAAATCTCTACCAATACATAGATTTACTTCCTTATGTTACAAGCTGTAGGTTGTTTCCCAGCCTTAGCCAAATATTTGACACAATCTAAATATGATAAAGTTAGATATAGTATTATGTAATTATATGATTAAGTATATAACCATCATTTCTTGTAAACCCTAATTATAGTTCATCAATACAACAATATATTTTGTTAACACACTCTAAATGTGAAAATTACAAAATAACTAAAAAGGTACTTTATCATTAATATATAGGTAATATTTATTTCTTTTAAGTTTTATTGTTTACTCATTAGGAAACATCTATAATTGAAAATGTTAATCTAATACACACATAATTAAACATACATGACGTATTATTGAGAATATTTATTTCATATGTGCATAATTAAACATTTATGAATATATAATTTATTAAATGCTCATGGTTTAACTAAAAATATCTCGTCCATATAATAAATAAACAAATATATGCATTTCTTTTTCAACCGCGACATGTTAAATCCCTTTACGACATTACTTATTGGGTCAAGTCGTCCCTTCTCTTTGTTTTCCCTTTCACTCTTCCTTTCTTATCTCACTCGTCTATCTTATTTCTTTTGTATTCTCACCTATCACTATCTTAATCAATTCCCTCACTCATCCCTATTTCATTTCCTCTATTCTCTGATTCATTCAAGAACTTTTGCACACCCCTCTTGTTGATTGGTTGATTCTTTGTCACCCTTCACGTCGATTTCTGTTTGAGTTCAATCTCAAAGGATCAATCTCAAATGAGACCCATGAGAAAAAGAAAGGGTTGAAAATATTGAGATGGGTTAATTTGACAAGACCTTTTTTTTCACATCAATACCCACAACCTAATAATTTATTAGGAATAAGTACATCCAAAATATGTCTAATCTAAGATAAACATACACAACTCACATATTACAAATATCTATTGTAACATTTCAAATTTTCGATCCAAATTTGACAACTTAGAAAAGATGAGGGACCAAAAATGTTCCCAAAATATGTAATGATAAATGTGAAATAAGAAAAGTGGGTTCATCCCACATTGAAGAAAGAAGAAAGTGAAATTATCCAACATTGATATAAAAAGAAAATGGATTTATCTCACAATGATATAATACAAAACTTGTGCGCTCCTTATAAGGAGAAGGAGATTACAAGATAATATAGCATGGGCGCAATGTGGCACCCTTTACACTTCGCGCACGGGCCTGTGAGCCGCCTTAGTATTTTTGGAAGAATGACCGAAAATGAAAATTTTGATTTTGTTAACCCATCGTGCTATGCGATGGAACCGAGGAGAACCCGAGGATGGCTGGTGTTGGGCTACGTGACGGACTTACCCACCTCTCCATCGCGCTACGCAACGTAACCTCCACGACGAGGTGACAAGTGGAACACGTGGCACAACATGGCATGCCACGCGTCACCATGTGGCAACACCGGAGTTTGCTAAGTAATCACGCTACACGATGGCCCTTCAAGAAGGCCATCACTATGCGCGGAGTATTGTAAACTTAGCCTATAAAAGGGGGAGTTCAGCTCTTCACTTTTCGCATAACAACACACCTTCACTTACATATATTTAGCCACAGGAAGCGTGCTGAGTATCTTAGTACGTGCCAAGCCTGGAAGTTCCGACAGTTTAAGCCCCAATATGCGACATAGAGTAGAAGTGCTGCTTGGTTAGTCTTAGGAGTCTAACTTCAAATTGCCGTGTAAGGTAGGGGTTCCACTTAAGTATTACTACTGCTGCTACTACTACTACTACTACTACTACTACTACTACTACTACGGCTTATAAAACAGTCGGTGTTATAGCACAAACCTTGATCAAAATTAAGCATAACATAGGCTTTCATTTATAGAGATTATAATTAAAATAATGTTTATTTCTGATTGAGAAATATAATATTTTATATACAAAAGGTATGGTTAAATTAATGCTTCTTTTTTAAGAGGAAATCCAATATAAATGTTTCTTCATGAAGAAGAAACGTAGTGTATAATTGATAAATAAACAAATGGACTAAACATCCAAATGTTTGATACAAACAGTCAAGGTTTAAAGTTATACAAATAGACCAAAGGTCTGAATCTAGATCATTAGATTTAGATATTTATACGAAGGTTATTCTAGTACAATAGGTCCAAGGAAACAATCAGAAGTAGAAATCAGTAACAGAAACTGATCATAAAAAGAAAGGTAAATACGCCCAATGTCACACCCCGGCTCAGGACCTGGACGTGTGACCCAACGTTGGTACCTGTTTTGTAAATATATTAGAGTTTAAGGTTTTAAAGTGGAAGCCTTAATAAAATATTATTATATTCATAAGACGGGATTTTAAAACACCCGTTTGATTTATACAAAAGTGTTTGGAAATTAAAACCACAATTTACATTATTTTAATAATTAAATATTCATTGAGCCATCAGATCGTCTAACGGCTATTCCTTGTCTCCAAACACCTATTCTCCATTACCTGTAAAACAGTTATAAAAATACGTCAGCAACACATGCTGGTGAACACACTGACACAAAACATTTAAGTTACTAGGTTATCCCCTCGGGTATCTTATGACCCAGCCCATCGTGGCTTAGGAAACAACCAAGTTAAATTTACTATTATAAACATCTAGTTTTACTTGAAACCTCTCAGCGATACCACAACATCAATGTCTTAGAAACTAGCAATATACACGAGATAATCCCTTCTTGGACATTACTTAGGTCCGGCCCAACGTGGCGGAGGCATTAGCAAATGTGGTGCGGTATGCCCACCGTCTACCCACATATGTAAGGGTCCAAACAAACGTATACAATAGCCTGAGGGCCAGTATTACTTTTGTTTATAAAGTTTTAGGGATATATAATCCCATGCAAACATTTAAGACTTGTTTTATAAAAAGTTGGACGTATTCACCTTTTTTCTTGTTTGGTGTTTCTCACTGATTCGTCTTGTTACCTCGGACCTATAGTATGAGAATAACGTTTTATAAGTATTAAATCATCGATCTAGCTTCAGACCTTTAGTCCGATTGCATAACCTTTACCTTGACATTTTATTTCTTTACAAAATATAAGGACTCCTAGTCCTTACGTTTGTTAACCATTTATAACCTTTGTTTCTTCTTCGTGAATAAACGTATATTTCAAATTTCTTTTATTATAAGAAATATTTGTAAAAATCTTTATATATAATAAAGAAGTATTATTTTTTCTATAATCTCGTCTTTATGAAATCTATTTCCACTTTTATAAAAAAAAGGTACGGACCATATCCCTGACTAGGGTCTAAGCCCCTTATAATATAATAATCGGGCAGAACCCCTACCTTGAATGGCTTATTTATACGAAATGCCTATGCTTTACTTGGACCGCACTTCTACTTGGAGGTAACTCGAGAGAGTATTTAGGTAGGATTATGGCACACATTTCGAGGTAAAACTTGGCGGGATATCGACATATCGGGTTGTGGCACGTTTATCGAGGTTATATCGGTGTCTTTGGAGTGTGTTGGATGAATGAGGAACCCCTACCTTGAATGGCTTATTTATACGAAATGCCTATGCTTTACTTGGACCGCACTTCTACTTGGAGGTAACTCGAGAGAGTATTTAGGTAGGATTATGGCACACATTTCGAGGTAAAACTTGGCGGGATATCGACATATCGGGTTGTGGCACGTTTATCGAGGTTATATCGGTGTCTTTGGAGTGTGTTGGATGAATGAGGAACACCCCCATGGCCGATCTATTTATAGAAATTTTTCTGCAACTTCGCGTATCACGAAGCTGCTTCGCGTATCGCGAAGCTGCACTAGCTTCGCTGAGTCGCCGCGTAGGCTTGCCACGTGTCACTACGGTCTGCCATGTGTCCTGCATCTTCGCGTATCGCGAAGATGCAACCTGGATTCTTGGCGTATCGCGAAGATGCCAAATTTCAAATCTGTTCATTTTTAGTCCCTGATTTTTTGGTAACTTGCCATATCTTTGATTTCGTCTCATCATCCAAAAATACAAAGGAGGCTCTTAAGCGGCGAAGTGCAAAGTGCACCATCAAAGCGCCACATTGCGCCCTTCACCCGAGCCCGTGCCCGTGCGCGTCCGCGTCGGATGCTTTGCACCCTTCGCTAGGACTAGGGAGAGTGGCTGGCTACTTAAGAACATTACCATGAAAAGTTCTCTCCTTATAAAGTGATTTCTTTTCTTTACCACTTTCCATGTGGGATGAAGTCTCCTTACTTCATTCCTTTAACATAAGCTTCTTCCATTCTTTGCTTTATTTTTCTTTTTACTTAAACCATGAATATTTTTAATTTATAAGTTTTATTAGTTTGTCAAATTTGGACCAAATTTTCGTGATGTTACACCCAAAAAATTTACAAACTTTTTAGGAGTCAAAAATGTTTTCATAGGATCTATAAATCTTTAAAACCTTGTGTTACAATAATAAAAAACGAACACTCTGATTAAAGTATGCATGTGTGTGGATCCATTCATACATGGTAACTCAGCTTTTCCTGAGGCCATGCAATCATCAACACGCCTCTGGAAGCCTACAGGGCTGTTTGGAGAAATGATTTTATGTATATATTTAATTTTACATGTACTTAGGGTAATTCCAACCCAATTGAGTTGTGTGCCTAACGAGTAGTCACAAAAGTATTATTGTTGATTTCACAATGGTATTGAAAATAATTTAACAAAAGAGTCAGCGTCATTCATCGACTGTGTGATAATGCATCCCCCCTCCCCTCCTATATTTCAGGGAATCAGTAAGGTTAGAACAGACTTGAAAATTGGATTAGGAGATTGAAGACATAGTCGTTAGATGCTATCTGATAGTTCAGATATTTTAAATTCAAAATGCTATTGAGAGTTATATTTTTAAAAGGCATGTATTTGAGTTATCAAACGGGTATTTAATCCCAAGTTTTTAATTTAATAATATTTTATTAAAGACTTCCGCTAAAAAAACATAACTTTGATATATTTACAAAATAGATACCAACTAATAGGTCACACGTCTAAACTCTAAGTCAGTTTGTGACATCTATGTATAGTCCTAATTATTGATATATACAAAGGAGAAAAAGTGTATTTTCCATATTATGAACTTACCTACACCATGGCCTGCTCAATGAAATTATAAAAAAAATCTAATGCTTTAGGCACCGAAAAGCAGGTCCCATCTTAACCTTAATTTTAAATTTTTCCATGCCAAGCCTAGTTTCTTTTTCAGTTATTTTAAAAAGGCCAAATATATTGCAAGAAGCCCAATATATAGGAAAACAAGGAGATACAACCCGAAAACGTAAGAAAACAAAAATGAGACAGTTACAAAGGAAAGTTTTCAAAGTTAAATGACACCACTTGTCTCACTCCAAATTGGCTCGTTTACTTCGATTTTTTACCCTTAGAAAGGACACCATCTTATGTCACAAACCGTCTTCAGAACAGAGCACTCATTATTCTTGTAAATCTTCGCGTTCATTGCCTTCCACATTAACCAACAAGTGATAGCAAGTATAGACCGAATCAGTAGATCCAGCTTCTTAAAAACCTTTTATTTCTTTGGAAATTCTAAAATTTCTAGTACCGAACCAAAATTACTAGCAGGTGGTAATTTCACCCAATCGATAATACCTGTTTTAATGTTACTAGCATAGCAACACTTAACCTCAAAGGCTCACACATTTCTGGATGAGAGCCACATAGTCCATAGTTTACATCCTCCATTGTGGTGCCTCGAATAAGCAATGTTGTCCTCGTTGGTATTCTATCCAATGTTTTAATAATCGGTATTTTACTCGCACCAGATTTAGTTAAAAAATAGTACAATTGGAATTGGTTCATTTGGAATGTACCGAGAGGTTCAATTGAGTTGAATAATTTACCTTGCAATTCCGTATAAATACAAGTTCAACTCAAAAAATAACCCAAAAGTACGTTAATAAATATCACACTTGAACCAAATATCACACATGAACAATGGTCGAGTCAGATAGAAAATTTTTACTTTGTATACGAAATTAGTCAATTACAAAAGATTTAAATAAACCAACATTGGATTTGCATGATACAAAAGTGGTTGATTAACGAATCGTCGTTTACTGTGTTTACTCATTTCAGTTTTATCCGCTATGTTAAAAGTTATTTTTTAAAAATACTGGCCGCAAAAATATAAAAAATATCTTGGATTTAAAACCGGTTTGTCGGTTTAAACCGGCATTTAAAAAAACCCGGCGGCACGATGTTCTATCAAACCGCTCAAATACCGGGCTCTAAATACCGATTTCCTTATGAAAATCTTATATAATCGCCTCAACCAGCCGGTACCTACC
The DNA here is from genome assembly GCF_021521415.1 of Bidens hawaiensis. NCBI lineage: Eukaryota > Viridiplantae > Streptophyta > Magnoliopsida > Asterales > Asteraceae > Bidens > Bidens hawaiensis. The sequence goes on along the minus strand of NW_027495713.1, from coordinate 120,866 downwards.
GGTTTTTAAAACATAGTAGACTCTCCAAATGAAGCAACTGATTTTAATAGGAATCCATTATGAAAACTATTGAATTCAATGTTTGGTAGTCATATAGTTGTCAGTTTCCCATCACAATCTTTCCAAAACCAAATGTCTTTTGCCTCTGTTAATTGAACATCTAAGAATAATTCCCCAACACTTATAAGCTCTTGTTTCTCCAATGATGAACTCCACCTCCTTTTCCAACACCATAATAGCTCCCATTTACCGTCTCTTTTACATGCACTATCTTTTTTATTTTCTAAGGCAAACAATAAAGGATATGTACCACACAGCGGGTTGTCTCCAACCGGCCCACACATCCATAGGTATCCTTTGCCCACTTGAACTGATAACCGATATTTGAAGTTCAAGTTTAAGTTTGGTTTCGATTTTTGTAACCCGACAATACCTTTCCAAGTTCCTCTAAAAGATGATTTTGCAGGCAACCAACCCTATTTTCGCTACCCATTATCTAGGGTCGAGATCGTCTTAACCCAAAGGGAAGAACAGTTTGTTTTGAAGAGAGACCACCATTTAGCTAATAGGGTCGTGTTCATGGCATGTAGGCTGCCAACACCCAAACCACCTCGATATTTATCCCGAATAATTTTTTCCCAAGCAACCCAACTAATTTTCTCTTTCTCATCGCTTCCTCCCCACAAGAACTGTCTTCGTTTACTTTCTAGCAACTTTAGTACATTAGCTGGTGCCTTGAATAATGAGAAGTAGTGTATGTTCCTAAGCTTCCTAGCACTGATTTCACTAGAGTGAGTAGGCCACCAAAAGATAGTGATTTTACGATGCTAGCTATTCAAGTGTGGAAACAACCAAACGTAGTGCATGGCTTGGTGTGTACCTCGATGACACGTCTTGCGACAATGGATATTTCTAATTAGGTCATTAAGGTTTCAGTTTTAACCAACCGATTCCGTTAAGAGGCTAACTCTGAATCGGTTAGAGGTCATGTGTGTTTTGTTCACTAAAAAGATATTTTTATTATGGAGCCCCTTAATTAATAATTAAGTTTTAGAGACACGTTAAATGATTCAGAAGTTGTTTCTTAATTAGTCAGACCTCCTAATGATTAAACGAAAGATTACTAAACAATCTCTGAGTTCAATTGACTAATTCTATCCCAAATTTCTTTTAGGTTCCTATGAAAAGACCAAACCACAAGGACAAAAGAGAACTTAGCTTTATTATTATTATTTAATAAAAAAACTATTAATTTTAGCCCGTTTTTCGACAATCCCACGATATTAGGAAAGACTTTTTCGATAATTTTGTCGTTTTATTCTTTTGTCTGTTTTTCGATGTGTGCATCCAAAACATATTCGGAATCGGTTGTATAGATTAAATATTTAATATTTTGGGCATCCTAAAAAGTATGTTTAAAAGTCCAAGGAAATGAATAAAATGCTATGGCATAATTTTATGTATGAAATTATATATGCATACGTGCGTCCATGAAATTGATGTATACATATGTGCATACTCGAACGCGTAAGTGCGTAACAACTCATTATTTCTAACATTGTTTTTGTTGAATCGTACAAGTTATAAACTGCATGCACATAAATCATTCGGTTGCAAGTGCCTTAAAAATGAGTACAAAAATCAACCATGTATGTAGACATCATTAATCAACATCTACTCCCGGTTTAAAGCTTCCCCATATGCTTACATCTTACGTTACTCGTAAATTGTAATGCTCTAACCTATACGAGTGAAAAATATTGTCATGTCACTACCATGTAGTGCGCTAGTGATTCCACTTTTCATACTCACTAAGGTGTGTAATAGTTTTATATGAAAACTCGAAAAGCACATGATTAAAACCTGAAATAGATCCGAAAACCTCAAAAGGTTGAACCTAAGCTCTAATACTAAATGTAGGTCCTCGAAATGGATCTAGAAGTGTTTGGTTCGGATCAATCCGTGCATGACGAGTGCGGAATCTAGCTCGTACACTCGGATCTCAAATCGGTGCTTTGGATCTTCAAGAAATTTTTAACGGTGTGTTAGGAAGGTGTATGAAGTGTATGCGTTGACAGAGAATTCTGATAAGGGTTCTATGCCTAGGGGCTAGGGATAGGGGTAGGCGTATATACCCCTAGGCCCAATCATACATTCATAAACTAATGGCCCAACGGATATCCCCATGGGGGCTTTACAAGAGTTTAGTGAATTGGTCTGTACAAAATAGATAAGTAGTAGTTTAAAGATAGACACATACACAAATTGGCATCTATCATAAGCTTAATTAGACTGTAATAGTTTGAATTTTTTACCAAACTTGTGTTGGTGGAAAAAGTATTTATTATTTTGGTGTTTCATAAAAACTATTTACCAAACTAGTGTTTTCCTTTATTTTCTATTCACCTTTTATTATTAAATCATCATATTAGTGTTTCTTTTTTATTATTTATATATTAGTTAACCTTTTTTTATATTTTATCAACAAAACTTTTCTTATCTTTTTTTTATCTCGTTGCTATTCTTTTTATTTCTTTCTTTTTTAATTGTTTTCAAATGTATTTATTTTTTACTTTTATTTAAATATATTCATTTTACGAATTTTATTTTTAGGTTTAGTTTCGAGACTTTGATGAACCTAAACGATACGGGTTTTACCAAATTATGTTATTTTTTTGTTTTAAATATGTTCATTTACGAATTTATTTTTGGGTTAAGTTCCGGTACGGTAACGAACCTAACTGGTACTGATGTTCTGGATTCTTTTCGTTTAAATATGTTCAGTGTAGTATATTCAGTTTATTTTACACATTTTTTTTAAAATTTGTTTATAGTTGTAGAGATCGGTAGCGACTCAACTTCATTTGGCATTTTTGCCTTTTTGTTTGTGTTCTTTGAATTTCATATTTTCGTTTATATTTGATATTGAGACTCGTGGCTCGTAGCAGGTTAAGAAAAAATATAAACGAAAGCTAAGTCTCAATATCAAATATAAATGAAAATATGAAATATAAACGAAAATATGAAATTCAAAGAACACAAACAAAAAGGCAAAAATGCCAAATGAAGTTAAGTCGCTACCCATCTCTACAACTATAAACAATTTTAAAAAAATGTGTAAAATAAACTGAATATGCTACACTGAACATACTTAAAACGAAAAGAATCCAAAACATCAGTACCAGTTAGGTTCGTTACCGTACCGAAACTTAACCCAAAAATAAATTCGTAAATGAACATATTTAAACAAAAAAATAACATAATTTGGTAAAACCCGTATCGTTTAGGTTCATCAAAGTCTCGAAACTAAACCTAAAAAATAAAATTCGTAAAATAAATATATTTAAATAAAAGCAAAAAATAAATACATTTGAAAACAATTAAAAAAGAAATAAATAAAAAGAATAGCAACGAGATAAAAAAAGATAAGAAAAGTTTTGTTGATAAAATATAAAAAAAGGTCAACTAATATAAAAATAATAAAAAAGAAACTCTAATATGATGATTTAATAATAAAAGGTGAATAGAAAATAAAGGAAAACGCTAGTTTGGTAAATAGTTTTCATGGAACACCAAAATGATAAATACTTTTTCCACCAAGACTAGTTTGGTAAAAAATTCGTAATAGTTCAGGGCAATTTTCTTTACAGGTAGCCTAGTCAGCATGTCACATCAACTTTTCATTCATTCTTTCCATAAACACTTTTCACCTACCACAATAACATATTCATTATTCCCACAAACAACCTCATAATTTCCACATCACCAATATGAAGGACCCACCAACCATCATTCTTTACCATCCATGAGAAAGGATCTTCAAGGATGGATGACATTCACTTCAACCTCCACAATACTTGCCTTTTCCATCATTCTCACAAATTTTTTCAACATAAGCTATGAATGACCCTGATACGGAATGTTTTATAACTTACAGTCCTAGAAAGAGCATCAGATAGTGGTTACTTTATATTAAACAAAAAATATCCACTTTATCTCTTTCTTTTCCGGCGACAAACAGAGATCAGAAATCCTAAAATTTAGGTAAGTATTCGAATCTTATTAGATTCGACTTCCTAGTTAAGATTTGAGCATAAGAGATTTTTGTATCTTATGATATCTAAAGAAGCGTATAATACCAATGTGTGTAGTTTAAAATCACATGCCATGTAAAATGATTATGACAATACATGCACATTTATAGAAGATCATGTGTTATGGTTCGTGAGAAGCACCCGTAAGAGGCGACGTCTCACTCAGTCACGCACACCGTGCCGCCCCCTTTGAGACATCTTGTAAGCACTCGCATGCATGCTATGTTTAATTTTCTATTGCAATATTTTATTTAACAAACAATTTAATTTTTGTTAGTAATATCTAATATTTATAATTTATGTAACCATGTGGTTTTCTTGAAAATTTAAGTCACAGTCTAGATTTTAACGTACAAGACAGACAATATGTGTAGTAGTTATCTTGGACAGCCGATTCTCAATCAGCAACGACTTGGTCATTGGCAATATCACCACATATTTAACTTCATAGGCCCCCACCCCCCACCCCCACCCCCACCCCCACCCCCACATTGTGTTTTTATTGATAAGGCCACTTGGAAAAACAAATACCTACTAATTTGATTGAACAATACACAATTTACACAAGGAAAATGACCAAGCAATACAAGATGACCTAGGACATACTCATTTGACACTAATGCAACTTCGATTAACGGTAAATCAAGTTATATAGATACATGAACAAAACTCAAGAGAGTTGTCCCGACCTAATACCTTGCTAACCAATGGGACCAGGTAAAATACAACTTATGTCAGGACAGGTGATCTTCAAGAGGCTAAAATTGAAAACCGTGAAAGGAAGACTCCTATGACATGAAACCGTAACCTTAAAATTAGCTTCAAGGGTACGGAAAAAACGAAAGACAAACACGAGCTTCATCTTCAACTAGATATCTATTTAGAAGTCAATGCAGTTTAATCAAACGGTTAGATCTGTGACTCGAGCCCTCGTTACCAGCAGGTCCAATGCTTCTCTCATCCAACTATACTGGCAAGATTCTTTAGCTTTAGCTGCACTCATCTGAACAACATTTCACATATTAATTTGTGAGCATAAGCCATAAGTCTTTGTAAAGTTTGAATTTTTTTTGCACAAGTCTTTGTAAAATTTCAGTCTTTTTGCACAAGTCTTCGCAAAGTTCGAATCTTTATGCATAATATTTCTAAAGTTTGATCTTTTTGCAAAAATCTTTGAAAAGTTTGAAACTTTTTGCAAAGTCTTAGTAAAGTTTGAATCTTGCTTTTTGCAAAACGTTTGTAAAGTTTGAATCTTTTTGCATGAGTCTTTGTAAATGTTGAATCCTTTTGCATAAATCTTTATAAAGTTTGAATCTTTTGCATTTTAAACCTACGTACCCAATGTCTTTGTCGAATGTCTTTCTCGGGCCATTCTTCGGATACATCCTTCACAAGTAAAGGGAACATGTGGCCTTCATAGTATGCATCATTGCCTTTGCTCTTAAAGCACCATTTACCCAACTTATCCCCAATGGCTCCCGACACTCCGGCTTCTTCAAATGTTTCTCGTTGAGCTGCCTCTTGAATCTTTTCATCCAGTTCCAAACCTCCCTGTTGACCATTCGATCATGAGTTAGTCATGATCCTTGAGACAAAATATTAGCCATTCTAAAACAAAATTCAAATTATTTACCTTTGGAAACAACATTCCTTTGCCTTTTCTTTGAGCACTTATCACAAGCACCTCAAGTGTATTATTCTCTTTCAATCTATAAGGTATACATCTACACAACATCCATATAATTAATTTCGGTCAACTTCAATTATAACTTATAAAAAGTCCTACAAATTATAACTTACAACCCATTTTTGTATTATACATATTTTTGGTCAACCCATAATTGCTACCAATATTAAAAACACAAATCATAAAATATGAACAGATTCAAGAACAGAAACTGACCCAACAACTACACGGTGTTGGCCGTTGTAAACCTGTAGCTGCCGGCCGGTACGAGCCACCGCCACCACGGCCACCATATTATTATTATTATTTTTCAAATTCCTCCTTTGAGAAATAAAAAAAAGGGTAAGAAAAAGGGTTGGTAAAGAAGAAATTTGGATGGGAATTCAGTTGAGGAACCTAACCAACATATTAATATTATCAGTTATGGTTGGAGAATGGAGAGCAGGAAGAGAAAATATATAGACATAGAGATGTGGTAAATGGCTAAATGCAGGTGGGGCCAGAAATGAGGATATTAATTAATATTAAATAAAACATGAATGCAGGCTAACTGATAATAATAAATAAATAAATTTATTTATTTTAAAAAATAAATAAGCTGATGATGTTAAAAATTGGTACTTGCCCCCCAGGGGCGGACCTACATAGGTCCCATCGGGGTCCCGGGACACCAATGTTTTTTAAAAAATACTTAGAGACGGTATACTAAATTTTGTAAGGACCCCATAAAAATTAATACTTGGAACCCATACTATTAAGGCTAAACTAGTATAGTGGAAATTCCCTTGTTTTTTCTTTGAGAGGTTGCAGGTTCAAGCCTCTCCATACTCAGTTTTTGTTGATTTTTTATATCCTAGTCAATATTAGTTATTTAGTTAGGGTGTTTGTGTTTTTTTTAGTTTCTCTCATATAGTCATTATCACCATCCAACATATATAATAACAACATGGGTTTTACATATTCTTTTATTAATTATCTTATTATGTAAGACCATATATATATATATATATATATATATATATATATAGCTTATGTTTATGTTTTTCGAATATGAATAAAAATGAATTAAAAATGTATGTTCTATCTAGTTTCTAATCTAGATTCTTTCTACTTACTCGTTTCCAATGACACCATATTTCCGTGTTTTATTATGTTACTCGTCTCGACCCGACCCGAATAACGACCGACCTGAAAATTTTGTAAACCGAAAAAGTTGGAACCCCGTTGACAAAAAATCCTGGGTCCGCCACTGCTTGCCCCGTTGAAACTTACAACTTGCCCAATTTTTTGGTTTTTAATATATTGGTTTTAAGAAAATAAAAACAAACATTGAAGATGTATTTTTCCAAGTTTTAAAATTATTCTTTTATTTGTTTTATGTGTTTAAATTAAACTACTGAAGATGTGAAATATGATATATGAGTTTGCTATATAGGCGTTACGTAGATGCTACATAGATATTTGAGACTTTTGCATTTCACTCCAAATTAGATGTGAAATGTGATTGTAAGGTGATGTGATAATAAATAATTTATTATTATAAAAAGTGAAAAATAATCTAATACATTGACCTCACGTACGTGAAAGTCTTCACCTCGTTTAACGCCCTCGGGTCGTGGTGTGCAGTTAGGCTGAGGGGTGTGGGGGCTCTAACGGGGGCGCGAGTGGGGGCTCCAGCCAATAATATTGTGACGTGTGGCAGAGAGAGAAACTGGATAAGATAGGTGTTGGAGCCCCCGCTGGAGCCCCTGGCCCTGGTGTGGAGGGGCTCCAGCAGGGGCTCCAGCGGATTTTTTTTTTATTTTTTTATAAATATATTCAAAAAACGTATTATTAAAAAAACTCATAAATTATTAAAAAAAACACACATTAAAAAAAAAACACATTAATATCTAAAAATAAAATAAAAATTAAAGTACTAAAAAAACATAATTCTTATTCTTCGGCTTGGTCTTCTTCGATCAACCTCTTTCGGATACGTTCCTTTTGCTTTTCCATCAGCATTTGATCGACCGGATTTAGGTTACTGAAGTCTCTTGTAAGGAAGTCAAAATCTCTCATTTGACTTTTTTCCTTTTTGTCATTAGAGACCACCTCCATGGTTTTGTTGAATTTATTGAGGGATTCAACAAGATCGACGATGTTTACGGCTCCCCCCTCAACAAGATCGATTTAACTTTTTTATTTAACTTTTTTATTAAAAATCATTTTTAAAAACGTTAAAACAATTACCGCAACGCCGATCCTCAGAAATGACTATCCAAGCCCGACACAAGGCTTCCTTCTCATCCGATGACCACTGAGTGGTTTTCCGTTTCATCCTCGGAGTCGAAGCCGGTCCCGGCCCGTCCGTTGCAAGTTGTTTTTTCCGGTAGACGCGTCTTCTTGCTCCCGTAGCATCACCGTGTGATTCTTGTGTCTCTGGAACAACAAAGTTAGGAGACGATTGTATGTTGGATGGTTGAAAGCCGGATGTTTCTTGCGGCCCCGTATAAAACATCGATTGGTCTGGTGACGACCATAAATCGTCGTAACTATAATCTGAATCTAGGTTTGGGTACCAATTTCCAGACATTTTTGGGTATTATATAGGAGATTGGGATATTATATATGAGTTTGGAGATTGAAGTTGTGTTTGATATGGTTGAAATGGGTTGATTTTGGGGTATTATATAGGAGTTTTTAAAGGTTTTTTTAAAAAAAAAACCGAGCTCAACTGCTCTTTTGGGCGGGCCCACCAGCTTTTCCTCTCTCTTCTCCCGCGACCACACTCACGCCTGCCTGGATTTCCGCGCTCGCGCCCCGCTCGCGCCCGCGCTCGCGCCCCGGTGGTGTGGGGTTAGCGCCTGGGGGCGCGAGCGGAGGGGCTCACGCGCCCAGGTTAGCGCCCCACACCCCTCAGCCTTAGTGACGGATTTACTTGTTGGTCAGGGGTTCAGTTATAATATGTTAAGAAAGTCCCTCATAAAATTTCTGAAAGGTCCCTTCACATTAAAAGCATATGACAAGAGAAGAAAACTTTGAAGATAATAAGTTAAGATAAATGCTTGGTTTGTCAATAATTTATATTTTTAGAGCATTCTTATTCCCAGATCGTCCTCCATCTTAGAGCATTCTCATCCCACCCCTTATTTTATGTGAGGGGTGTTTTTATAATTTAGAGGGTGATTCAGGGTGTTGTGAGTGAAGAATGTTTATATTTTAGGGAAAGTAGTGATTTTTCTGTATATTTGAAAAGTTACTGTTCATCCTCTATAATTTTTTAATATATTTTGAGAGTGGTTGTGAGTGAAGGAAAGAGAAAAGGTAATGATAAAAGGTATTAAAAGTATTATTTAATTAAAATAGAGAGAGAAAATGTAATGAGTTTTAGTGTAATTTTTAGTTTAGGGATAGAGGGTGGGATGAGAATGCTCTTAGTCTTTATAATTACACTAAAAATCACTATATTTCTCTCTCATGTTTAATTAAATAATACTTTTTATACCTTTATCACTATAGTACTCTATCATTTATTAATAACCAATTTCATCATTTATTAATAATCAATTTCAACAAATATTAAAAAATAAATATGAGCAAAGAAATTATCCCCAAACATACAAAAAAAAATCAATAATTTTTCTCTATCCTTCACTCACAACATCATCCTTTAATTTACAAAATTTTCTTACAAAATTTAAAGGATGATGCAAGAATGCCTTTTGAGAGAAAGATTGTTTGAAGATGAGCTTTCTAAGATGGAGATGTGAGAGTAAAAAGTATGAGATTTACTGTGTACTCCTAAAATCAAAATAAGATTAAAAATACTTTTGTTTTTCATAATGTTTAACATTACAAAATGTTTAAACATAATATTATCTAGAATTTTTAATGAATGATAATTATATAAATTTGACACGGCCGTTGTAACATGATTCATTTTGACTTCTATTGACAACTGCATGTAGCGACACTATTGCCCACGTGGATGGCTTAGTGCCCAACCATGGATACAACAATGTACAATCTTATAACATATTATATATATATATATATTAAATAACAAATGGTGGTTAACTCATGTAAAGTAACTATTCATGAAATAGTAAATATAGGGTCTGTGACATTTGAGCCAAAACAAGGTACACCTCAGTACGTATTTACCGATTAAGCAAATAAACGCCTTTTGCGTAACAAACGAACGATTAACCGAACGGGTCGGGTTATGACCCAGAAATCCCGGGGGGGCATCTATAAGTGATATACGTTTAATACAAGCTAAAATATTAGTAATATGGCCTGAGTTTGATAGCAAACAAGTTAAACGAAAACATGCTCGTTTAACTACCCGGTATAGATTTAAACGCGAAAGATAGTTACAAACCACGCATTGTATCATCCGTTAAGCCGAAAAAGACTTACCAAACACTTATTTGAAATGTTTTAAGCGATCCGTGAAAATATTTTTGATTTTTACAAACATATAGTATGTTTTTATAATTTTACACAAAACTAGCCGAAAAACACTCGTTTTCGCGCTGTTTGTCGCACCCGATAAGTTTTTCGCGCCAAAAACCGATTTCGAATTAAATTTGGGGTCGGGATTTCATGTAAGGGCACGAGAAACGAGACAAAAGAGCAAGAGGGGGGCCCATGGACCCCACCTTTTGGGGCGGCCGCAAAAGGGGAAACCCCCCCCCCCCTTGGTTTTCCTTTAAATATAAAACAATTCTAAGATATTTTGTAACATCCCTTTCATGAAAACTCTAGACACAAGCTTCTCTCCATCAAAAACCAGCAAAAAACTAGGTAAAAATGTCATAAATAATCGATTTTCGGCTCGTTTAAACTCGATTAATACCATATAAACATAGCTTGATTGCCAAAAATCATTCCTAACCATGTAAAAACCCTAAAAATGGTCCATAAACATGTTTTGATCATACACATGGTGAGGAACCTGGTTTAATAGTTTTTTTGGCCATAAACACGGATTAAAGGGTTGAAACGACATTTTTACGGTTCAAAAGTTCGTTTTTGCGCACTAGCCGAAACCCTAAGTTAAGGGCTGTTATGTTGATGAAAAATTGCTTGGTTTGTGATATAGAACTTGTATCTAGCCTACATAGGAGCACAAGAGCTTGAAAAGTTGATTAGAAAGGCGGAAACGAACCAAAACCGCTAAGGTAATGCCGAAACACTCGCTTAGGGGCTGTTTAGGTTAAGGTTATGATGTGCATATTATTAGGCCTTGAAATGTTTCAGGAACATCAGGGACCATGTCATTGAGTCCCTGTTAAAATTTGGTAATTTTTCGACCATCCGAGAATATTTGGCGAATTTATTACCGAATTAAGATGTTTATTTGAGAAAAATAGTTAAAATACTTCAAAAATTATGAAATTTTTTCTGGGAACTCATATTTAATTTATTTTGATCACATATGAATTTTGGGATCATTTGGAGAAGTCTAAAGGTGTTTTATGTATATGCGTTCGTGTGAATTTTTATAACCGAATTTAGGCCGAAAAGAATATTGCAAGAGCTTTTTACATTCTAGAATTGATATAGGTTGTTTTGGGACATAATTTGAGTATTCAGGAATTTTGGTGGAATTTTTGGAAATTGTTTGGGATAAACGGACGATTTTCAGGCGAAATATAGCTGATAAAATGAATTTTTATAAATTAATAAATCCGTAAATAATTCCAGAAATATTTTTATAAAAATATACATATTTTAATTGATAAGTGGCTAAATTTTCATAATTTAATGATTAACGGTTAATTAATTATGCTAATTTAAAGATTAAACAAATTCAGTTTTTATTAAAACCGGCAAGTTCGCGACTAACGAACCTGCGGGAATATCAAAACATCAAGAATGATCAAAAATCATATTTTTGGATTAATTAAGTAAAAAATAACTTTTCTATGAGAAACCTGGACAATCCGGATGGATTGTGCGCCTTTCTTCTTAAATCAAACTAAATAAACGGAAACGGGCCCCGTGGCTAATCCGGGACCCCAGTATGTGATCCTTCCTTATAACTTAATCATTTTATTAACCAATACATTTACCCAAGCTTATTTTCCCATAACTGTTTTCTGAACGCGTAAACGAACAACTTGGCCCAGCTGGAAAAACGGGAATCTGAGCCAAGTTCGGTTTTAAGTATCAAATATTGAACAACATCACAACCTAAGCCTATTGCCACTTTCTGGGCGTTCCAGCTATACCTAGATTAGTTATACAGCCCAGTTTAGTATTGAGATTATAATAATATTAAAATATTAATATTATTATAATATTGATTATAGGAAACCGTGATTGCAAGTTATACAAACCTCGAACCGACGTGCTACTGATTATCTACTAAACAGTGAGTTTCATGACCCCACTTCTAAGCTGTTTTACGAACTTTTGGGGTGAAAAGCATGTTTGATTACATATACATACCTGAAACATGTATTGATGTGAATTATCTAAGTGCTAACACACGAAAGTCCCCACGATCACAGTGATTAACTTCGAGCCGGTGGCTTGTGAGTAGTACTATTGGTTTGACAAACCCAAATGGAATCGGCCTGGTTGCCGTGTCACATAGCGCCATTTGCACATAACTATATTTATACAAACAGGCTATGTAGTGTTAGACATAGCTACCGGGGCTTGTTGTGGGCGGAAGGGGAGCCACAATGGTTGATTGAGCGTGGGAAATGGATGCACGCAGCACATACAGTCAAGGCTTCACTGTAGCTTAGCATAATTACATCATTTACATACATACATACATACTTATTTCATGATTACAAGCGTTAAATTGTGAATACTCAATTATTGTTTTCTTGAAACTCGTGAAACTCACCAACTCTAGTAGTTGACCTGTTTTAAACTGCTTTTCAGGTGTACCTAAATCGGAATGATTTGGTGATCTGTTACTTGTCCAAGGTGTGTGGTTGATGCTATGTGAATAAAAGCAAGGGAGTTAGTAGTAAGATCGAATAGTTAACGTACTAGTTTGGTTTGTATCACCTAGACTGTAAAACGATGACAAAACAAGGAAATGTAATATATTGTAAATTAGTTTGTAATGTTTCTTTATAAACAATGTGTTGATACCAGAGGTGTCTGTTACATTCCCGTTTTACGCTTCCGCATTGTGCTAGTCGGGGTGTGACAGAAGTTGGTATCAGAGCCATTGGTTATAAAGGATTAGGTTATCCCTTAGGGTACCTAAAATATAACCGTAGGCTCGATTAACTCTGGGAATTATTTAAATAATAATTTAGTATTATATACTGATGGATGCCAGGATGAACTTGTAGGGCAAGTGAGTTATTATGGTCCGGAACATAATAACAGACTTGCTTGTACGAGGGAATTCGGGGAGAAGTCGTGGAACGTGTGGTTAGGTAAAAGTGGCAACATATGTGTATAAAAGGTAATGGGTAAGTATATATATATGTAACACCCATACGTGCTTATTTGGAACAAAGTGTATGAGTACGTGTACGTACGACACTGTTGATGACGGTAAATTTTATTATGAATATTATATTCATTTATATTCAGTATTGATTTTAATAATAATTAAAATTAAAATTTTAATAAAACTAATATTATATTCTACTATAATTAATATTAAATTTGGTTTAATTAATTAATCGTCCCGACAATAGTTAGCGCTAGCAATAGATATTATTCTTATAACTAACCATTGTGCAGAGTCATGTCAAGGAATAACGATTACATACCGAAGAAGAACCGGTAATCTCTGTTGAGGAGGAGGATCCAGAAGAGGAATCAGAGGAGGATCCAGAAGAGGAGGACCCAGAAGAGGAACCGGAGGAGGATGAGGAAGAGGTGGAAGAAGCAGTTATTTGTAGAGAGCTACCCAGAAATGTGCCTGATCTGTTCGGCTACAGATGCGATAGTTATCCACCCAGGTCACCATGCAGGGATCAAAACGAAGTTAACAGTCAGTATCGTTCGCCTGCTAGAGTAGCCAGATCACCCACTCCACCTATTCACCTGTCCCCAACGACTTCAGCCACTGCACGAGTCCGACAGACTGCTCGTATTCGGGTAACCCCGATTGACCCTACCTCGATTCCATTTAGATCTACCCACTACCGGGGAGGACTTTCACGTCCTAGAGCGGATACTTCATCTTCCCGTTCGTTGAGTATACATACTCCTCGCCCTGACCTCCCAAGCGCAGGAAACAACTCTTGGATGGCTGTCCTAACTGACCGTGTGATAGACCACTCGATAGCCATAGCTAACATTAACCAGGAAAGGAGGGACGTGACCCAGTGCTTATCGACGTTACAGCAGATAGCACCGAACTTGCAGCAGTCAGATGCCTACCACCGTTGGTGTTTGGATAGGGTGACCGTTCGACTGTGGAACTGTTACTGGATGATTACGGTGTTGTTGTTTTTATGTTTTTGGCTAGTCTATCGTTTGTACGGATAGATGCAGAATGTGATAGATATGTGTACGTGATCTTTTGATACTCCATGTATGTATATAGTAGTATGTTATGTTAACATGGGGCACAATTTTGTACATTATTACAAGCACTGACCCTTATAGGGTTAAGTCTAATAGTCACTTAGTGACAGATTTTGATATATACATGCAAGCACTGGCCTTTATCAGGCTAAGTCTATGTACCTCTTATTATCAATGTACAGAACAATTTGTGAAATGTTAGTATGTTATCTGGTTTACCTGTACAACATTTATTATGATTGTTATTACACAGTGCCGTAGTTTGGAATTAGTATTAATTGGCTTATATTTGTTTATCATTATAGAATGTCCCCAAAGAAAGCAACCCCCATGACTGAGGCAGAAATAACCGAGATGATTGCTCGGCAAATGCAGGCAGTAATTCCACTTATTGTAACACAGGTGACTGCCGGTGTAAACGCAAATATGCAAACAAACCAACAACTGATTAATAATGCTCCTCCAACCAACACTGAAACAGACACAAATAATAACCCCCCATCTAATACAAATGCCCCTCCCAATGCAAATAATCCCCCACCGGATACAAATAATGTCAACAACAATAATCTTCCACCGAACCCAAACAACAACAATAACAACCCTAATCCCCCTGAAAGGGAATATTCGATCAGAAACTTTATGGCCTGTAAACCGATTGAATTCAAAGGTATCGAAGGGCCAAATGGGCTGATTAAATGGATAGAAAAGACGGAATATGTACTTAATATTAGCAATTGTACACCCGAAAATATTGTCAAGTATGTTGCCTCTACTTTTACGGATCATGCTTTGATGTGGTGGAACACTACAGTTCAGATAAAAGGACAAGATACGGTTAACCGCATGACTTGGGCGGAACTCAAAACATTAATGCTAGATCATTTCTGTCCAAAGAAAGAAATACAAAGATTAGAACACGAAATTTGGAGCTTAGAAATGAAAGGAGCGGATCATTTGGGATACATGAACCGCTTCAATGAATTGGCCCGCTTAGTAACATGGTTAGTAACTCCTGAAGACAAACGAATTGAACGTTACGTTTGGGGTTTAGCCCCAGAAGTGAGGAGTTTGGTGAACACTGTGGGGCACACATCGTTTGAAAATGCTGTGACCCAAGCCGGAATTGTGACTTTTGATTTGGTAAGAAGCGGAGTATTGAGAATGACCGGAGAATCAGTGGGTATGAAACGAACTGACTACGGGACGAGAGCACAAGGAGGACAATCAAGCAAACGTGCACGTCCGACAATAAGAAATTATGCTATAACTGGTTCCGATACAAAGTAAGACAGGTATAAGGGAACCTTGCCAAAGTGCGATAAATGTAATTACCATCATGTGGGAGAATGCAAATTCTCGGTATGCCAGAAATGTGGTCTAACTGGGCATTATGCCCCTAATTGCAGAGCAGTTACAGAAATTGTGAACCGATCAACCTAAACAACTCAACCTCGTCGTCCACAGCCACCCAGACCTTAGCCAACAACCTATCCAGCATACTGTAGCCCGCAACCACCTACCGTGCCTGCTATGAATGTGGCAGTACAGAACATATTAGAAGAAACTGCCCCAAGTTGAATCCAAGAGCAGTTATTAGATCGAACCAAGCATCGACGTCTGGTGCGCCTAGAGGACGCGCGTTCGTTATCGGGTCAGGAGAAGCACGACAAGACCCGAACGTAGTAACAGGTACATTTGTTGTTTCTGATCAATATGCTTCTGTATTATTTGACACGGGTGCCGATTGAAGCTTTGTTTCCACTAGCTTTGTATCCCTGGGTAATATGCCAGTTAGTGAACTAACAAATCCCTATACTATAGAACTCGCTAACGGTAACTCTATAACTGTCAACCAAATAGTCCAAAACTGTCCCATTATTCTAAATGACCACCCGTTTTTTATTGACCTACTCCTGGTTGAGTTAGGAAGTTTTGATGTTATTGTCGGCATGGACTGGTTAACCAAGAATAAGGCAGAGATTGTGTGTAACGATAAGACGGTTAAAATTCCCCTTCCGGAAGGTGAAATGATTATGGTACAGGGAGAGAAGTCTGGTTCGATATTACCTCTCGTGTCTCATCTTAAAGTGTTGAAATGTTTACGCCAAGGTTGTATGGAATTTTTAGTAAACGTGACTATAAAGAACCCTGATGAGAAACGCATAGAATATATCCCCGTTGTATGTGAATACCCTAATGTTTTTCCTGACGATTTACCTGGATTACCACCGAACCAACAGGTTGAATTCCGTATAGACTTAATCCAGGATCAGCCCCTATTGCTAAGGCACCTTACCGAATGGCACCCTCTGAAATGCAAGAATTATATAACCAGTTACAGGAGTTGTTAGATAAGGGTTTCATTCGTCCTAGTTATTCTCCTTGAAGAGCACCGGTATTGTTCGTAAAGAAGAAAGATGGAAGTTTTAGAATGTGTATCGATTACCGGGAATTAAAAAAAGTTACCATCAAAAACCGATACCCTCTTCCACGAATAGACAACTTATTTGATCAACTTCAAGGGGCAAACTATTTCTCGAAAATTGACCTTCGATCCGATTACCACCAAGTTAAAATTCAAGAGGAATATGTGTCTAAAACGGCGTTCCGAACTCGTTATGGCCACTACGAATTCCTAGTTATGCCGTTCGGGCTGACTAATGCTCCCGCAGTTTTCATGGATCTTATGAATCGAGTTTGCAAACCGTACCTCGACAAATTCGTTATCGTGTTTATTGATGACATTTTGATATATTCGAAAACCAAAGAGGACCACGATCAGCACTTACGAACTATCTTGGAGCTGTTGAGGCAGGAAAAGTTGTATGCCAAGCTATCAAAATGTGAATTCTGGCTACAAGAGGTAAAATTTCTAGGGCACGTTGTTAACCAACACGGTATTCATGTAGACCCGAGCAAAATTGAAGCCATTAAAAATTAGCAAGCCCCAAAGTCAACGAAAGAAATCCGCCAATTTTTGGGTTTAGCTGGGTATAATCGGCGCTTTATTGCTAACTTTTTGAGCATAGCCCAACCTTTAACCCTTTTGACTCAAAAAGATCGCGTTTATGTGTGGGGAGAAGATCAAGAAGCGGCTTTTCAATTGCTAAAACAGAAACTATGCCAAGCCCCGATACTGAGTATTCCAGAGGGAACTGATGATCTGGCAGTTTATTGTGACGCGTCCCGGAAGGTTTACGGTGCGTACTTATGCAGAGAAATAAAGTCATAGCATACGCTTCTCGACAATTAAAGGTGCACGAGAGGAATTATACTACCCATGATTTGGAACTGGGCGCGATTATTTTCGCACTTAAGATCTGGAGGCACTATTTGTATGGCACCAAATGTACAGTATACATCGACCACAAGAGTCTACAACATATTTTCG
Organism: Bidens hawaiensis; assembly: GCF_021521415.1. NCBI lineage: Eukaryota > Viridiplantae > Streptophyta > Magnoliopsida > Asterales > Asteraceae > Bidens > Bidens hawaiensis. The sequence continues at coordinate 103,189 of NW_027495713.1, read as the reverse complement.
ACCAGAAAGAACTAAACATGAGGCAGAGGAGATGGGTAGAGCTGTTGAACGATTATGACTGTGAGATTCGATACCATCCGGGCAAGGCTAATATAGTAGCAGATGCTTTGAGTAGAAAAGACAGGATCAAACCACTACGGGTCCGAGCACTTGGAATGATCGTCCAAACCAGTCTCACCGAACAAATTCGTATTGCTCAAAACGAAGCTCTGAAAGGAGATCACTTGGAAGATTAAAACTTGCATGGGACCGAACAAAACTTTGAAGAAAGAACTGACGAAATTCTATACTACAAAAACCGAGTTTGGATTCCCACTTTCAGCAATCTGCGTGACTTGATCATTGACGAAGCCCATAAGTCCAAATACTCCATTCACCCTGGAACAAATAAGATGTATAAGGACTTGAAGGAGTATTATTGGTGGCCCGGTATGAAGAAGGATATAGCCACGTATGTCAGTAAGTGTTTAACTTGTGCGAGGGTTAAGGCTGAATATCAAAAACCTTCGGGAATGTTGCACCAACCGGAAATACCACAATGGAAATGGGAAAAAATTACCATGGATTTTGTAACACACCTCCCTAAAACTTCCCGAGGAAATGATGCAATATGGGTGATAGTTGACCGACTAACCAAATCCGCACACTTCCTTCCAATCCGAACCACTTACACAACCAAAAAACTTGCTCACATTTACATAAATGAAATCGTGTCCCGACACGGCGTACCCGTTTCAATTATTTCTGATCGAGATAGCCATTTCACCTCTCGTTTTTGGCAAGCCGTACAAGAAGCTTTGGGAACCCGAATTAACCTAAGTATCGCCTACCATCCCCAAACCGACGGTCAATCTGAGCGAACCATTCAAACCTTAGAAGATTTGCTTTGCGCTTGTGTACTAGACTTCGGTGGGAACTGGGATCAACATCTTCCACTGGTTGAATTTTCGTACAACAATAGCTACCACAGTAGCATTCAAGCTGCACCATATGAAGCGTTGTACGGGCGGAAATGTAGATCACCCTTGTGCTGGACTGAGGTGGGAGATACCCAAATTACACGATCAGACTTGATTCAAGAAACCACTGACAAAATCCGTAAAATCACAAGCAAATTAAAAATCGCCCGAGATTGACAGAAAAGCTACGCTGATGTTCGTAGAAAGCCGTTATCCTTTGAAATAGGCGACAAATTTTTTCTAAAAGTATCCCCATGGAAAGACGTTATTCGATTCGGAAAAACCGGTAAACTAGCTCCGCGATACATTGGACCGTATGAAGTAATTTCTAAGATCGGTCCTGTAGCTTACCGACTGAAATTACCTTTGGAGTTGAGTTCTATTCATGATGTCTTTCACGTTTCAAACCTGAAAAAGTGCCTTAATGACGAGACCGAAATCGTGCCATTAAAATACTTAGACATAAACGAAAAACTGAATTTCGTTGAAGAACCGGTGGAAATATTAGAGGGAAAAATAAAACAATTAAGACATAACAAAATCTCTCTAGTCAAAGTTCGGTGGAATTCAGAACGGGGACCCGAATTCACGTGGGAGCGGAAGTCCGAATTTAAAAAGAAATACCCGCACCTGTTTCCAAATAAAGACAAAGTTGAATAATCAAATTTCAGGGACGAAATTTTCTAACGTGGGGAGAATGTGACATTTGAGCCAAAATAAGGTACACCTCAGTACGTATTTACCGATTAAGCAAATAAACGCCTTTTGCGTAACAAACGAACGATTAACCGAACGGGTCGAGTTATGACCCAGAAATCCCGGGGGGCCATCTATAAGTGATATACGTTTAATACAAGCTAAAATATTAGTAATATGGCCTGAGTTTGATAGCAAACAAGTTAAACGAAAACATGCTCGTTTAACTACCCGGTAGAGATTTAAACACGGAAAATAGTTACAAACAAAGCATTGTATCATCCGTTAAGCCGAAAAAGACTTACCAATCACTTATTTGAAATATTTTAAGCGATCCGTGAAAATATTTTTGATTTTTACAAATATATAGTATGTTTTTATAATTTAACACAAAACTAGCCGAAAAACACTCGTTTTCGCGCTGTTTGTCGCACCCGATAGGTTTTTCGCGCCAAAAACCGAACCCGAAATAAATTTGGGGTCGGGATTTCACGTAAGGGCACGAGAAACGAGATAAAAGAGCAAGAGGGGGGCCCATGGACCCCACCTTTTGGGGCAGCTGAAAAAGGGGAAACCCCCTGGTTTTCCTTTAAATATAAAACAATTCTAAGATATTTTGTAACATCCCTTTCATGAAAACTCTAGACACAAGCTTCTCTCCATCAAAAACCAGCAAAAAACTAGGTAAAAATGTCATAAATAATCGATTTTCGGCTCGTTTAAACATAATTAATACCATATAAACATAGCTTGATTGCCAAAAATCATTCCTAACCATGTAAAAACCCTAAAAATGGTCCATAAACATGTTTTGATCATACACATGGTGAGGAACCTGGTGTAATAGTTTTTTGGTCATAAACACGGATTAAAGGGTTGAAACGGCGTTTTTACGGTTCAAAAGTTCGTTTTTGTGCACTAGCCGAAACCCTAAGTTAAGGGATGTTATGTTGATGAAAAATTGCTTGGTTTGTGTAGGACTTGTATCTAGCCTACATAGGAGCACAAGAGCTTGAAAAGTTGATTAGAAAGGCGGAAACGAACCAAAACCGCTAAGGTAATACCGAAACACTCACTTACGGGCTGTTTAGGTTAAGGTTGTGATGTGCATATTATTAGGCCTTGAAATTTTTCAGGAACATCAGGGACCATGTCATTGAGTCCCTGTTAAAATTTGGTAATTTTTAGACCATCCGAGAATATTTGGCGAATTTATTACTGAATTGGGACGTTTATTTGGGAAAAATAGTTAAAATACGTCAAAAATTATGAAATTATTCTGGGAACTTATATTTAATGTATTTTGATCACATATGAATTTTGGGATCATTTGAAGAAGTATAAAGGTGTTTTGTTTATATGCGTTCGTGTGAATTATTATAGCCGAATTTGGGCTGAAAAGAATATTGCAAGAGCTTTTTACATTCTGGAATTGATACATGTTGTTTTGGGACATAATTTGAGTATTCAAGAATTTTGGTGGAAGTTTTGGAAATTTTTTGGGATAAACGGATGATTTTCAGGCGAAATATAGCTGATAAAATGAATTTTTATAAATTAATAAATCTGTAAATAATTCCAGAAATATTTTTATAAAAATCTGTATATTTTAATTGATATGTGGCTAAATTTTCATAATTTAATGATTAACGGTTAATTAATTATGCTAATTTGAAGATTAAACAAATTCAGTTTTTATAAAAACCGGTAAGTTCGCGACTAACGAACCTGCGGGAATATCAAAACATCAAGAATGATCAAAAATCATATTTTTGGATTAATTAAGTGAAAACTAACTTTTCTATGAGAAACCTGGACAATCCGAATGGATTGTGCGCCTTTCTTCTTAAATCAAACTAAATAAACGGAAACGGGCCCCGTGGCTAATCCGGGACCCCAGTATGTGATCCTTCCTTATAACTTAATCATTTTATTAACCAATACATTTACCCAAGCTTATTTTCCCATAACTGTTTTCTGAACGCGTAAACGAACAACTTGGCCCAGCTGGAAAAACGGGAATCTGAGCCAAGTTCGGTTTTAAGTATCAAATATTGAAGAACATCACAACCTAAGCCTATTGCCACTTTCTGGGCGTTCCAGCTATACCTAGATTAGTTATACAGCCCAGTTTAGTATTGAGATTATAATAATATTAAAATATTAATATTATTATAATATTGATTATAGGAAACCGTGATTGCAAGTTATACAAACCTCGAACCGACGTGCTACTGATTATCTACTAAACAGTGAGTTTCATGACCCCACTTCTAAACTTTTTTACGAACTTTTGGGGTGAAAAGCATGTTTGATTACATATACATACCTGAAACATGTATTGATGTGAATTATCTAAGTGCTAACACACGAAAGTCCCCACGATCACAGTGATTAACTTCGAGCCGGTGGCTTGTGAATAGTACTATTGGTTTGACAAACCCAAATGGAATCGGCCTGGTTGCCGTGTCACATAGCGCCGTTTGCACATAACTATATTTATACAAACAGGCCTGGTTGCTCGTGATACCGCTCAAAGGACTGGTCACAACGAGTACATCGTACACTGTTATGGTAACGAAGATGATGATAACATATGCGAGGCGATGATGTCGTGTAGATAATGTATTAAACCATATGTTTTGTTTAAATATGATAATTATTATTATTTTTCAAACATGTTTTAAATATGACCTTATAACTGCTTCACCTTTTTGGTTCTCGTGAGGAGTTAAAGGAATGGGGAAAGAAAAGAGGACGGAAGCATGAGTGTGTTGTTGTGGTCCAACGGTCTAGTACAAACGGTGTGGACCTTGGATGCAATTGGATGGGCAACCCAAACTCAAGGCCACGGTCAGGCGTATCGATAGTATAAACAAGGGTTGTCCCTTTAAGCTGAAAGGGAGATACGACTAGGGAGTTGATTGTTGGAAGCTTCAGATAGTAAACGAGATGCACAACCATGATCCAGTCATCTTTAAGGAGGGGAACGCGTATATCAGGAAAATTTCCAACGAGGAAGTTGATCAGGGCGTGAAGCTGAAAAAAATTCTTTCACTCTTACGGAAATGGTTTCCCGGCAATTGTGTTGAGAAGGACATATACAATTTGATAGACAAGATAAAAAATGAGAATAGAATATGCAATACCCCCATGCAGTTTCACGAATGTTTATAAAAATTGATTAACGTCTTAATAAATCGGATGCAGGTACTTAAAAACTTCCTGCATAACAATGGGTTCGTGTATCACACACGGGAGAGCCATTCCACCAACAAGACGATAGATGTTTTCTTCTATCATGATAAGTCGTATAAAATATCGCGTGCATTCCCCCATGTGTTGTTGATGGACACAACGTACAACACCAACATGTATAAGTGGCCGCTTTTTCAGTTTTTTGGTGTGACATCGACGTCGAAGTCGTTCTGCATCGCGCACGCGGTTATATATTGGGAATGGGAACAGGACTTCACATAGGCCCTTGAGTGGCTCAAAGGTATGCTCGAGGATTGTATTGAGCTGTGCATGATAGTCACAGATAGAGACCTAGCCCTGATGAAGTCGTGTGCACAGTCTTTACTCGTGCTACGAAAAACCTATGCAGGTGGCACATACGAGAGAATATAAAGAAAAGGTGGAAGAGACTGTATCAAACAGAAATCAGAGAAGATTTCGCGTACTCGTGGAAGGTACCGTGTGAGGCTTCCACAACACATGATTACGAGCATAACTACGGGAGGTTACAAGAAACATTAGCCGAACATGGGAAACAAGGTAAGTCTTTCATACATATACAGTTACTGATAGTCTACTCATACATTTCATAAATTTATGTTTATTTTTCTTTTTTAGAGATCTGGGACTATATTCATGGTAACTGGCTGGTGTACCATACAAGGGAAAGTTTGTATCTTGCTGGATTGACGACTGGCTAAATTTCAGTGAGCATACAACAAACCGAGTCGAGAGTCAGCACACGAACTTCAAAAGGCACCTTAACGGGACCAACAACACGCTCCATGCAATTGCGGCTTTTGCCCTTGATGTTGTAGAAGCCCAGGATGTTGAACTCATAGGAACCTTTGAAACCTCTTGTATTAAGCTGATTAAATACCATACCCTGTAGGTTTTTTACAAGCTACAAGCTACATTAAAAGGTGTTGATTCAGGATCTTACGCTACTTTAAAAGGAGTAGGGAAAGTATGAAAAAATGACCGAGGCTGGATCTTCTTGTGGGCACCAGTTACGAATGTCTATGGGGTTTTCGTGTTCTTGTCAACTTGAGAAACATTTAAATACAGGCGTACATGTTCCACTAAAATCGATAGACCTGTTCTAAAGGAAGCTATTCGTGGCGGTTATCTCTAAACTTAATGTGGCATATACGAATAGCTCTTACCATGGCGTATACGGTTTAAAAATCTCTATCATCAAAGATTTGTTTCTAGGAAGGTTTTCCTTCATCATGAAAACAAGAACCACGACATTTGTGTAAGGCCCCGTTCCCTGTAACCCTACTTTGGCATTGGATTTACTCATAAACACAGTTCTAAAATCAGAGTTAATTACAAAAACAATAATTCTTGTCTTAAACAAAAGTTGAATTGTCTTAACATAACATCACATTTCATAACACTTCTATTCCAAGATGCTAGTCTCTCCAGTCCCTGCCATGTGTCCCTCCTCAAGCCAGCTGCCTCAACCTATTTGCCTGCGTGCATACTAAAAGTCAGCTACGCTGAGTTAGTTCTAGTTAACAGTTTACAGAATTATTCTTACACATTCCTTCATTTACATACAAATATTATCTGTACTACTCTTACATTATTCTTACACATTCTTACAACATACAATTATACATGCATTCTTGCATAGATGTTATAAGGGTCTGCCACCCGACTTCTTGCACAGATATTATAGGGGTCTGCCACCCGAATTTTTGCACCGATATCGTAGAGTCGGCCACTCTATTATTACCCAGGTATTAGAAGGGCCTGCAACCCTGACTCTTACTATTCTTTCCCAGGTATTAGAAGGGCCTGCCACCCTGAATCTTACTTCACATTCTTTCTAAATTCTTACAATCATGTTTAAGTTAAACAACTAACATATACAAGTTCTAACACCTTTCTTTCATTCTTACATTAATCATTGGCATTAATCACATAAATATATATATGTATATATCTTTCTTTCATTCTTGTATTAATCATTCACGTTAAGCACATAGGTATATATGTTACTATTCTTACAAGTATGCACACAGCCCCGAAAACATCTCAAGAGAAATGGGGCTAGAACTCACCTGGAGACGATTCCTTTCGCCGTTAATGGTAATGCCCTTCCTTAGCTGTGCACGGCTAACTGTACAATATATTACGCGCGTCAATATCCATTACTACTATTTCTTACATCTAAGTTAATGAAACCCTCAACTAACGAGGGTCCGGGGGTAGCGCCCCTGGTAGCGGGGTCTAGGGGTGGCAGCCCCTAGCAGGGTCCAAGGGGCAGAGCCCCTGGTTGGGGTTCAGAAAATGGATCGGGCTACGTTTTTCATCAATTTAAAAACAATTTGGTATGAAATAATTTCGCATGAAAATTTTTCTTCGCATGGAACTTTTTCGCTTCGCATGGAACTTTTTCGCTTCGCATGACTGTGCGATGCGAAATTACCTTTTTCGGTTCGCATGGCTTATGCGATGCGAAATTTTTCCGTTTCTTCGTTTTTACCATTTTAAGGTCATTTCACTCCATGACTCTCCCTTAGGACCCAATTTAACCCTTTCCAAGGGTTTTGGGTTGTATCAACTTTGTATACTTGCGTTTTATAAGGCCCGAACATCACATTTTTACCATATAACACTCTCGTGGGGTTATAACTTATCAAGTTCATGTTTTTCTTCCATCTTACACCCCGATCTATCCTTCTATCGGTTTGCATGTCAAGACTAACCATAAAAACTTCACCTTTTAAACCAAAACTCACCTTTTTGCTTCGGGTTTGGTTCGGATCGTGGATCTGGACGTGTTCTTGCTATTCAAAGGCACTTGAGCACCAAAAATCTTCCTTACTTTTGCTTGGATCCGAATCCGAAATGCTAGAGAGAAAGTGTGTGTTTTCTAGTGTGTGTGTGTGTTGTGTAAAGAAATGGTGAAAGGATGGGGGATGGCCTTATATAGGGGGCCATGGGCCCCACGATCCACCTCCATTCCAATCTTATCCAAATACAAACACGCACACAACCAAACTAACGACACACCGATAATAATAAAAATTTCCGTTATTTATTAATCTCAAAATACGGATGTTACAATTTGTAGTGCTACCGTTATCCTAAGGAACATCCACCTCAATGCAACATGACGTTGTTTTTCATTTATCCATCTCTTATCGGTCCAATATTGAATAATTATCATGGTCCGCATATCAGTATAGACAAGGAGCCAGTCGGATTCTCCAATCCATTAGGGAAGAAATGGAGGGTATGGTTCTTTTCTTCCGACCATCTCCATGGCAGTTACATACTTCTCATCTTTCATATGATTGTAGAAATCAGGAGGTAACACTGCCCAACGTCACTCTTCGGTTGGATAATAGCCTTAACTATCTAGCACGCATTATTCTTACGGTTCATGCTTCAACGTGCTATACAATGGATGATATAAGAATAAATAAAATATTATAGAGTAAACTGCGGTTTTCGTCCCTATGTTTTCTCTGAATCTGCAGTTTTAGTCCAATAGTTTTAAATCTGCGATTTTCGTCCTTGTGGTTTCTTTTCACTTACAATTAAACCCGACCCCACTAACCCCGTTAAGTCTGGTCGTTAAATCCATTAGCGTGCTCCTCATGTGGGGGGCAATTTTTTCCTTTTTCTCAAGAAAATAAACCCCAACCCTAATTCACAAGCCCCCTTACGTGAGGGCTGAGGTGTATTTGAGGAAAAAAGGACAAAATTGCCCCTCACATGAGGGGCACGCTGATGGGTTTAACAATCAGACTTAACGGGGTTCGTGGGGTTGGGTTTAATTGCAAGTGAAATGAAACCACAGGGACGAAAATCGTAGATTTGACACTATTGGACTAAATCCGCAGTTTTGGAAAAACCAAAGGGACGAAAACCGCAGTTTACTCAATATTATAATATAAGTTATTATAAGATTATATAATAATGCATACTTCATTTTAGTATAATATTATTATTTATAATAATAATAATAATAATATAAATTAAAATAATTATAATAATGTAATATGTTAGAATAATAAATAATAGTATTATAGTAAACCCTAAATTTATTATAATAATACATATTTTGTTAGAATATATAAATTAAAATAATTACTCACAATGGATGACAAAGAACCGTTGGGCTCGAAACCTAGAAGCGAACCCCAAAAATTCTGATTTAATGGTTTCGTGATGAAACAAGTATAGCAAAACGGTCCATCCCTGTTGTTATAAAAGTCGACCACATCCTTAGACCAGTATTTCGACTCTTCAGCTTCAACTGCAAATATCTTTATTTGTTGGGGTTTTCCACCGTATTTTATTGTGGACCTTCCTAAGGGGTATTTGATGACGTTCTAGGAACGTCTACCGTGGATGGCCTCCTTACACACCTCCAAAGTTGCTCCGTCATTCTTGCTGATTTTGGAACCGGTTTAGAACAAAAAAATCCATCATTATTCTTCAACATATTTTTATAGTAACAAATGGCTTGAGTATTTTGGGATTTTTTGGTATGTTAGAGTTGGTGATCGGGTTGTGCTATATGGAGTAGAGTCACGGATGTTTAAAATTTTAGGAGCGGCATAATCACCATGGAGAGACCTTTATGTGGCGGTTAGCCCACTCCTGACACAGTCAACGAGTCTCTAACCACCACAAAAAGCTCTATCCATGGCGGATAGAGATTCATGAGCTTCCTAACCTCCACAGAAAGCTCTATCCTTGGCGGTTAGAGATTCATTGACTGTGTCAGGAGCAGACTAACCACCACGTAAAGGACTATCCATGGCGGTTAGGCCGCTTCTGAAATCATTACAAAACCAGCTCTTCCTACCACTTTCCCATCATAATTCATTATCTTCTCCTTTATCCCCCAAATTCCTCCATCATATTTCTCCTATCCATTAAACCCCTCCACCATATTTCCCCTCTCCATCACACTCCACCACCATATTCTTCAAACCACCACCACCACCACCACCTAAGTTTTCAAACTATGGAGAATAATAATGTCACACCCCAACCTAAGGCGGAAATGCCGGGGCGTGATCCGATTGCTCACAGCTCGAAGATACTATCATAATATGAAAGTGACAATATCTAATTAATTATTTTATTTCAAATATACACACAAGTTTACAAATATTACAAAACAATTCAAATAAATGATTATAAACATGATTTAACGATTTTCTTCATTATAACCTATGGTCTTGACTAAATATCCATACTTCAATTCAATCAACCTGCATATGTGTAGAAAATAGAGTTTGTCAACATAAAGTTGAGTGAGAATATCACCAGTTTTGCATGTCAATATAAAGATAAGCATAACGTAATAAATGCGGTAAATGAATCAAACACTGAGCAAATAAGTTGTCGATTAAACCATTACCAAGCGAGTCGGGCGCCGGTAAATCAACCATGAGCAAATAATAATAAGACCGTTGCCAAGCGAATCGGGCGTTGGTCATTAGCATGAGCACCCAATACATGGGAATACGATGGACCTCTCCGACAATGATTGAATATACACATAAGCAAGTAAACACATAACAAGTATATTTGATTAAGTCACCCACAATTACACATATGCTATTGTTTGATTTATATATGTAGTATAAAATACGGATAGATACGCATATGTCCCCAAAACGTTTAGAAAAGTTGGTAAAATAGGGGAATGATAAAACTCACCTTAGATTAATGACAAGCGAATATAAATACGAATAAGTGAGTTAACGAATAACGGGATAGTCCACTACACGTCAAACGATATAAACAATCAGAATCTAAATCTGTGAGATATGATAATATATGTAAAAGCGAACTTGTTGCCGCTAGAATCAACCCAAACGGATGTTTAGAATTCAAGTTATGTTATATTTAAGATTTAAGCGAGCTGGTATTGACCAGAATCCGAACAGCGAGTCGGAAATCGGGTTTTGGTCAGTAGCCTTAAAAGTTCATTACGAGAATAGAAGTCTTCTAGACCGAACGTAGAATCAGATCAGAAGTATGAGAAAACGTAAAGTCAAACTTGTTGACTGATTTGCCCTTTAACGAGTTTTAAGCGAATTGACCAGTCAACACCCTTCAACCACCAAAATTGATTGAAGGTTATTAACTAGGGAATATATATGAACGATTTTGATGTTTACAACTTACTCGGAAAGTGAAAGGATCAATAGGAACGAAGAGTCAAAGATCCACACTTATGCAAAGTCAATCGTTTATGAGCGTATCTTCAACAATAAATCAAAAACAGAAGAAGATGATGAAGGATGGAGGTAGGTGATGATTGGAGGGTGTTTATTTAGGGTTTAGGGAAGTTTATGGCAGGAGAAATAGGGGTTGTTTATATAGGAAACACTAAAGCGAACTAATTATGGTTATTTACTCGTTTAAGCAAACGAATAAGCGTTTAATGACCAAATCAATGAAAAAATCTGTAGATTTTGTGCTTGATCAAATGGGGTAATGTATATGGATATGTATTTTAGTTATATTAGTTTTCTTGGACCTTAATTCACTCGATTTATGCCAAAAATAATCAATTAATGACAAAATTGGGTATAATAACTTAAAGATTTCGACTTGGCAACAAGAAAACGTCTTGGGATCTATAATAACATTTCTTGGAGTTTAAGTTTTGTTAATTTAATCGAAAATAGGAAAGAATTGGCAAAACTAGTCCATGTAGTTCCCGAAAATGTGATTCTTAGCCATTTTAAGCGATTTTAAAGGTTTATAAGAGCTATTTGGCATAATTGAAAGTTATGAAATTATAAAATAAGTTAAACCAAGTTAAATACCAATAAATATAAGTTTTAAATAGTTCGAAAGATCCAAATTACATTCTTGAATCGGTTTAAACTTAAACGAATACAAATACGAAAAATCCGAGATGTTACAAATAACGATAGAACCCAAAAATAGCATTTGCGCAGCCATATCAAATTCGGTCAAAAATAAATTTAAGAATGGTGGCTGAAGAGATAATGGTGGCTGTGTAAATACTATTTGGAGTCCATTATTAATAATAAATAATTTATCACCGTTGGTCAATCTAAGAGAGGTGGTCGAAGAGATAATGGTGGCTGTGTAGATGCTATTTTGGAGTCCATTTTGGACTCAATTATTATTAATAAAAAAGATAACACCCTTAGTTAAGGAGGATCAAAGCAGGCGATCGAAGAGATAATGGTGACAGCGCAGTTGTCATGAGCTTGAAGAACTTTTAATAAGTTTCATAGTTGTGACAGCCGTTGTGTTCACTCATATTGTTTGGTGGTAGGGATTTCAGGAGTGGTGTTACAAGTCAACAAGATAACACCCTCAAAAATCCCAACAATCTTTTTTATTTCAGTTTCACTATAGTGTAATAAATGAATGTAATGGTGATTGTGTAAATGATATTTTGGACTCAATAGTGTTGAAATAAACACTATAAACTATGTTGAATCATGGAGTACAAAGTAAAAAGTTGTGACCGTGCTACCCAAAACGGAACCATGCAGTGATGCACATTAGAATTTGTATCGCTAATTGTATTTGATGAGATACCAATTTGTAGTAGTAAATATTTTTTTTGTCCTTTTGAAAAGATTGAATGTAATAATGGTTGTGTAGATGCTATTTTGAACTATATTATTATTAAGTTGAAATTTCAAATTTCTTTAATTTCATTTAATTATCGGTTTGATTCAGTGTTATGATGACATATTATGTTGTGTATTAAAATTTTATCTGATTTAATGAGATACCAATTTATAGTAATATACTATTATAATAATATAATTATAGTAAGATTCAAATAATAATATAATAGTAAAATAATATAAAAATATAATAATAATAATATATAAATTTAGTAATATAATAATAATATTATAAATAAATAAAAATATAAAAGTAGTTAAATGTAAAGAACATTATTATTAATAAGGAAGCTAACGCCGTTATACAACTCTTAATTTTCCTTAATTTTCGGTTGTTTATTTATATTTCACTATATTATACAAAGAACATTAAATAATTAATAATGAAAAGAAATATATAATCACCCGGTTAAATCAATAGTAGGAGTTGGGACTCGCCAACTTGACCTGATTTTTATGTACTCGTTTATACGATCTTCGTACAAGGCCCTCCATCCTTGAGCCGCTGGACTTGCGAATCTTGCCTAAGTATATACCAGCACTGGATAATCCCCTTCCAATCTTATACTTATCTAATGAATATCTTTAACATTAGCAATGGCTAGAACTGGATTGTCATACCACGGCTCTGGACCCTCTCTCTCATTGGGAAAAAAATCTCGCTGTTACATGGCGCGTATTAAAATGCACTAAAACGTCTGAGCAGCCACGTGTCCATGGGCGGGTAACTAAAACCAATGGTTGCTGGGTGCACCTTTAGCCATATCATAAAATTCTAAATGGTTACAAGCCTTATCCAAATATTCAGGTTGCTCCATATCTCTTGCCTTCCACCAATCTTCGTTCGTGTCCATCTCTTTCATCATGGCAACCCTAACATCCTTCTAGTTTTTTTGTCCCATTTATAAGCCTTCAGTAGTTACCCGAAAATCGTAGTTACCATCTGGCCTTACGTCTTTGATCTTTTAGATGTATGGGTAAGAACAGGTGGAAACAACATGCATACACCTCTGTACATGATTTGGACCAGATAGGAAAGACGTCCACTAAGTGTTTAATGTGGCGGTTAGCTCCGCATGTAACACCCTGTCAGATCTTAAGGGGCACACTTTCAAAAAAACAACCACCAAACCTTACCACGCGAGATCGATTCCCGGAATCAATGAGCACGACCTTTGAACAAAGAGCAAGTCCTGGAATGAGCACGGCACACACTCACTAAGTACGTATTCATTGGGGTTAGTTAATCGGGTTAGTTAATTGTTTAGTTAATCGGGTTAGTTAGGCATATAATTAATTAAGTATGGATAGGATTTATGATGGTTAGTTAATTTTTTAGTTAATCGGGTAATGAAATGAGGGGATTTTGCGTCGGGTACTTGAAATGGTACAAATGCAACATCAGATTGCCTGGATGGCGGAGCGAGAGGCTGCCCGACAGCGTGGTAAGGATTACAGAGTGCCACTGCCACGTTCTGACCACAAGACGAGCACATTAGACATCATGCGTGCCTGTGAGGAAGACGATGGTGATGATAGATCAGGTCTCAGACGCAAGATCGACAGTGACGACGATGATGACGCCATGTTTTAGATAGATTTTTATATTTTCAGTTACTATTTTGTACAAACTCGTTGAAATGGTTGTGTGTGTATATCGTGTATCTATATTGTCTCATTATAATTTTTAAATTTGGTTGATTGTTGATAACGAAAATCAATAAAAAAATTATTTTAAGCAAAAACAATAATTAAAATAAAATAAAAAAACAATAATCAAAATAAATAAATAACAATTACCAAAATAAAATAAATAAAATTAAAAACATAAAAAATACCAAAAAAAGCGCCTTTTAAGAAACACAGTATAATACGCCACAGATACCCTATTCGTGGCGTATCGGGCGGTGTTTAATACACGCCGCCGGTGTGTATAGAAAATCTCTAAATATATTAACCACTTACTTCTTGACACATTACTTAATTTTTTTATTTCTATAACTAACTTTTGATTTTAACATATTTTATTTTTCTCATACATATTTTAATATACTATGTTTTCTTAAATTCCAAATATACTAACGCGAATGCTTATTTTTATTTACGTTAGGTCAAATATTATATATATGTTTTCTTTTCTTTTCTTTTTTTGTAACTTAACATTACTCTAAATTTGAATATAAATAACAATGATTCTATATAATTTTCTTTGAAAACTGATGTAGGTCAAATATTACATATTTTTAACTTTTTTTTTCAACTTAATATTACTCTAAATTTGAATCCAAACGACAATGTTTCTATGTATGCTTCATATAAATTTGATTCAATAACAAGCTCATGCAATGCTTGACCAAAACATGTGTGTCAAATATAATATATTTTCGTTTTCTCCATGATATTTTAGTTTTTTTACAAAGGCAACATTATTTCTACAAATGTACGCTTGGATGTAAAAAATTATTAAATTTGAGCCACTGTAATGCGTGGACAAACGTTATTAACTTTATGTTTGACCAATGTTCTCATTGCAGCGTGCAGACTGATGTGTATCAACACTCCCATCGTAACACATGGGATCATTCACTAGTATGATATTAAACACTGAACATGATTTTAATAATTAGAGAGAACTTCCTTCACACCGGGAACTCCATACTTATCCACCCACGTAAGACTTTCCGCCCTTTATAAAAAAATTTATTGGGTCCGTCACGGATAGTTGTGTACTACGTTTTTAAAAACAAAAAAGAAAACTTGTATTAGTTTTAAAATGTGTTACCCTACAAAATAAAAAGTGTGATTCAAAGATATAGGGTTGTTTACGAGCCGAGACAGAGAAACCTCAGGGTAGGATCGGCTTTGAAACCAAGCTAAAAACTTGATTTGAGCACAGCTTGGTCGTAAACCGAGCTGGTTTGGACGGATTGATTTGGCCTAGTTTAAAATAAAATTAATAAATTCAACCAAATACAAAGTATGTAGATAATAAGTTGAACCGATACAAAATACATTAATAGTTCAACTGAATAAAAAATAAGTTAACAATTAAAATAGTACATGATATCTTACTCAATGTCATGATGTGAGATCATTCAGCTAATTGATATCTTAAGATGTTCAATACATAGTTATATATGTTAATTTATAGGGTTGCAACCAATTCATCGTTACCTTCAAGGATTAAACTCTGACGTCATGGTGATTATGGTGTTTGAACTAGGGGTGGGGTGGGTGGGGTTGGGGGTGGGGTGATTATGGTGTTTGCATTTGAGTCCGTTAAGCGGGATCATTAATTTGGGAAGGATATATTCGCTCTCTCTATCTCTCTTTCTCTTTTAAAGTATTTTTTTTAATAATATATTATAAGTTTATAAATAAAATATATTAATAATCCGAGTCAATCCAAGCCAAATGAGCTAATCCGGGTCGTTACGAACAGAGCCGAGTTAAGCTCGCTTTCCAACCAGTGGCTCAGTTCAAATTCAATCCAAACCATATCAAGTGAGCTTTTTCCGAGCTAAATCCGAGCCATATCAAGCTGTGTAATGCAAAATGTACAATGCTCTTTAAGCATAGTTTGGGAAAATATGTAATTTCAAAATTTAGAAAGGGAAAATATGTAAATGTCCCTTATTAATGGATGTCTTGATTGTTGTTGACTCAACTCCTAGTGACTAATTTAAACCTGTTTCAGAAAAGTGACAAGATTCTAAAATGAATAATAGCATTTCACACATGTGATTGTTTCATATAATTTAATTACCATAATGTTATGTTAAAATTTTAAATTTAAATATTTTCTGCAGTCGGCATTACATACTTACTTTTTTAATGGCTTGTCTTGAATGAATAATCAAATTCCTGGTGTTTCTATGTATTTGGCATTGCGTGCATAATATATCTTCTTAGATAAACTAGTTTTTGGAAGGAAAATTGGATTTTAATAATCCTTTTTTATGCGTTTGATCATAAATAATCCCACATGAGAATATAGGTGTTGAAAATTCCACCTTTAAAACATTTTTGTCTTACTGGATCTCTGTTAAGAAAAACTTAGCAGGGCTAAGTTTTATTTAAATTTCACATTGATATTTTAGTTCTCATACTTGTTACTGGTGAAAAACTAATGCATAACTAGTATCGGACAAAATTTTCCCACCTCAGCCCCTTATTACAAGGTTCAAGTCCAACAGTATATGAAGAAACACGAGTTCGACCAAAGGTCAAACGGTTCTTTCCCCAGGGTTCGTCATCGAGGCTAGAATCCTTCTAGTCTGTTCTACATATGTACAACAATAGACAAAATACAACATGGGTTAGAAGGGAGAGATGCTCTTAGCTCAACAAAGCATTATCATCGCCTACATCAAGATCTCTCCATGCATAAGTGTAAGCATCAAGAGAGTTTGGTGTGGTGAGGATTATGAGTGTACCTTGCTACCTGGAGGTGAAGGTTAATTTATAGCCGAGCCTGCCCGATGTTGGTGATCCGTCGTTTGGCCACGTGTTAGAATTGGGTAGGGCACCTCCTGTTGTTGCAGAGATTGTGGTGATCTTGGGTGCCCATTTGCCTGGTCCCCACTCTGATTGTATCTTTGTCCCATGCTTGGGCACCTTATAGATTTGACATAGAGGGTGCCTGTACGTGTCACCATCTAATTGGTGTCTGCCACTACTCCCTTTCTCAGTCTTTTTGTCCCTTTCTCCTCGTATTTCGGGTCTAGGATCGGGTTTGGTACCATACCTCATCAATCCCCTAGCCAGTGCTTCTCTTTAGGACCTGGAACGAACTGAAGTAATGGACTATTTCAGTTACTGTTTGTCGATTCCTTTGCGTGCCACAATGTTCCTTATTCCGAAGTTATTAATGGGCTTTGTCTGTTTGCTCACTGCCATTTTGACTTTGTGGTGGTGACTATCTTTGTAGGGTGACGTTTGTTTCGACGGGGATGACGGATTGTAGTTTTGATAGGACGGTATGTCACCCATCATTTCGATAGCAGTGTCTAAGGTGTCACCTTTCCATTGGGCCATGTCTCTTGTTACGTGTTTTCAAACCGCCTTCTGTTCCCCCTTTATTGCTTTTTATAAGTTCTGGGGTTTTTTTGTCTTGCAACCCTTTCGCTTCTCCTTCTTCCCTTTGCTAATGTTTATTTTCCCTTTCTTTGCACCGTTCTTTATGTATTCCTTAGCTGCTCCTTTCGTCGCCACGGATACCCTAGGTTTTCAGTCCATGTTAGTCAGAAAACTTGTAGTTTGAAAATGCCATATTTCGTGCAGATTTGTGAGAGGTGTCATATTCTTGTCAACTGAAGGCCAAAACTTCCATCGATCACAAGTACAACAAACTAGCCTCTGTATGGAAAAATAACCTTGTACTACGATTCTTCTTACATCATTACTTTCATTTTCCGATGACTTTGTCTTTGGTTTCTTTACCTGATTTCTACACTATCCATGCTTCTTAAATACATCCTCTCGGAATGTGTTGCGTCACTCATTTCGTGTTATGTTGTCTTGCATGCCGCATATCTTTTACTGCTGAGACGTTTAATGTTTTTTAACGCATGGATATCCGTTATGGGAAAGTGAAAGCTATGGTTGGTATTGCTCCCTCAAGTTTTCACGATTGAAAAGATAAGTTTTTCTTTGTTGATGTTGATGTAGAATAAGTTATTCTTTGTTGATTGTGGGTGCATTCTACTTCTTCTTTTGTTCCAAACTTTCCTCCTTCTTCATTTGAGGGAACCTCTTGGTATACCCTGTTGACAGGTGGGGGAGGAGGTGCCTTTTAGCCTAATTCAAAGAATGCGCTCGTTGTTGTTAGTGTTAGTGGTTTGGAGTGCTCCTCATCATATTCACATCTTTACTCAACCCGGTCGAGGTTGGTGTTTATTTTTATTGTATATCCCTCTTTTTTGTGTGTGTGTGTGTCGTCTTTGACGGAGCTATTTGTTTTCAGAGTCCGATGACATCATTTCCCTAATGCGACCAGACAGTCTTGGCAAGATGAAGAGTTGCCATTTGAAGGAGGGTGAGTATACTATTTTTTAAGACCTTCCACAAACTCTTTCTTCACCCACTTATTGGTGCGGCTCATTTTGATGAGCCAGTTCCTACTGTTGGTATGATTGTTAGTCCCCGCCCTTTGAATTCCTTTTCTACATGAGGGATCGCTCATGTTTTGTTAAGTTATGATTCTAGTGGTTTTTCCAATCGGACTCCACTAACTCGTCTGCTTCTTCGTACAGGTCGTAATGCTAAGAACGAGGACATGAATGTTGGTGGTGATGACGTCGTGGAAATCAACATGGACGATGAGGACGACGATGGAGTTTTGCATCCCCTTTGTATTAAGAACGAGGACATGGATGCTAGTGGTGGAGGCAATGCTGAGAACAACACGTGCGTGACCAGTGAGGACAATGGTGGGGATAGAAAACTCGGGCCTGATCGGTGAGGACGATGTTGGTGGTGGAGATAATATTGAAAACGACGCGGGTTTCGCATCCCCTTTGCTTACAAATCCATGTGCGCGGAGGCGACAACATTCCCTCTAGGATTTCCTGCTCCCGTACTGATGCTCTTGTGCCTTTAGCTGATAAAAGAAAGGTTGGCCTACCTTTCTAGAAAAACAAAGATGACCCTTTTTAACACCTTCCAAGTTTCTACTCAGACCATGCTCAGTGTGTCTCCTTGAATTTGCTGGGTGTTTGTTATTACATTACTGATACTCGTGTGTGGTTCCTCCGCAACCCAGTTTAAGAAACCCAAGGTTGTGCTGAAAGAGAAGACGGTTGCATCGATGCTTGTTACAGCTTTATAAGATGGCCCTGATCCTGTCCCGATGGACAATTCAACTCCTTCTGCTACTGGCACTAGCCTTGCTGTTATAGGTCTAGATGTTACTCCCGGTAATTATTTTCCTCTTCAGCCTGTGGTCGCTGGGAGTCAGTTTAGGTGATCATTGTAACATCTTTGATTTTTTGTATTCGTATTTGTTTATGTTTAAACCGATTTAGAAACATTATTTAGATCTTTATCGCTAATAAAATCATGTATTTATAAGTATCCAAGAGTATAATTTCATTTTGTATCTTTTATGTTATTCAAATTAGTCATTTCTTGCTTAAAAACTCTTAAATATCAAAAATTAACACTTTAAACAAGTTCAAGGACCAAATCTGCCAAACCATGAAACTTCCCCACCATAGACACGCCGCGCCGCGCGGCCATGATGGGTGAAGTTGGTCGCGTGGCGCGGCCACTGACCTGCACAAATTCCCTTTTGTTATTTTGTTTCCTAGTTCATTTTTTGTGCTAAATTGGTTATTTTTAGACCGAATCTCATGATTTAAGGCCTAAGAAAATTAATCTAGACTAAGTACATGTCTACATTCACTAACCCCTTCATCAAGAACGAGTTTTGATGATTCTATAGTTGATTTAGTCATTAAAACGATAATCGGTTTCTTAATCGAGCATATTAACTAAAATTGACTCATGCTTACATATCCTATATAAACAAGACATAAATCATCTTCCAAATACTTCCCTCAACCCTAATATTTTATCCCTCAACCGTCACCTACCTTATACATTCGATTACACCTCCGTTTTTGCTATATTACTCAAGATACAAGTGTTCGTATTTGACTTTCAAGCATTCTCAACCTTTGACTTCACTTTTCTATCAATTCATACACATTCTGGGTAAGTTGTTTACTGTAAACCATCCACTATTATTACTTAGTCAATAATGCTCAATCAATTTATGAGATTGAGGGGTATTGACGGGTCAATTCGACTCCAAACCGTTTAAGGGCAAAACGGTCAACGACTTTGACTAATCGATTTCTCACACTTCTGGTCAGAACCAACTTTCGGTCCAGAAGACTTTTATTTTTGTTTCAAGATTTTAAGGCTACTGATCAAAATCCGACTTCCGACTCGCTGTTCGGATTCTAGTCAGTACCAGCTCGCTTAAACGTTATATATCTCATAACTGGAGTTCTAGACATCCGTTTGGATCGATTCCAGCGGATATGTTCTCGGTTTCAACTCTATTTTATTTTGTATAAGTCTCAGGTCTGGTTGGATCAGAAAACTTGCCATGCTAACTTTTCTCATTTATTCTATCTCTCGGTTTATTCGCTTAATCGTCAGGTGAGATATCATTCCTTTTGTATTTTACTGTTTTTGAATGTTCTGGGGACATAAGCGTACTAATACTTTCTTTTATATTACATACATACACAAAACTAGCAAACGAATGATTGTGTGTATTCAATCAAATGTTATTTGTTACTTTCTTATGTTCTTACATTCTATCATATTCAGAGAGGTCCATCAGAATCACATTATAGTATGATCATAAGCCATCCTAGTAGCCATAGCCCGTATTCGTGAGGCATGGTCAACCGACAATCACATTTGTATGCTAGTCATAGTAGCCATAGCCCATGTTTGTGAGGCATGGTCAACTGACACGCTATTTGCTCACGGTTTGATTGATAATTACTCACATTATTTTGTTTGCGCAGTTATTATTTATCATTTATTACATATTATTATTAGTGTCAAAACTGATGATCATCTCACTCAACATGTGTTGTTGACAAATCTCTGTTTATTTTCTACGCATATGCAGGTTACCTGTTGATTTGAAGCTAAGGTAAAGGACACATAGAAAAACCTTAGAAAACAAAATCAAGAAATAATTGAAATATTATTTTGTTATAGAATATTTATTTGTTTTGGATTATTATTGTTATTTGTGCACATATTTGAAATTTGAAATAAATAAACTAATTAGATATTGTCATATTTTATATTGTATGATAGTACCTTGTGAGCCGTGAACCACGGTTCGCACCCTGGCATTTCCGCCTTAGGTTGGGGTGTGACAATCATTTCCCGTATGATGGTCTTGTTGATCCCTCGAATGCTAATTTGTTGAACCGGGATCCCGCTTAACCAGCTTGGTGACGTGAAGACGAAAATTGATATTGTCTCTCACTTGAATGAAAGTAACGAGCCGATCATTGATATTGAAACTCCGCCAATGTTTTCGCTGCTCCGGCTCCTGTCCAACCCAATTCTAACGTATATGTTAATCGTGGGGTGATAACATGGTCCCTTGGATCTCATGTCGGTAATGCTTCTTTAACTTTCCTCAACCATGGAAGAGCTGGACGCGACCCTATCTCGTTATTTTAAAGCGGCTTCCAAGTGGAAGGAGGTGTGTGAGAAAGATAGTGCCATTATATAGGCCCAATCTGAGTCCAACCGTCAGCTTTGAGCTGCCCATGATTTTCGATTCTTCTCGTCGAATGTGTCAAACTTTTAGAGGGTGAGATGCGGTTGAAAGATGTTTCTTCATCAGAGAGGTAATATTTTGTTATGTAGGAAGGGGCTGATCTTGATAACATGGTTGCCCGTGTGGATACACTGGTGAGTGAGAAACGGGCTTTGCCTGAAGTGCAACGTATTTATCGCGAGGACCGGCGTTGGCTGATTTCAGTTGGCATTCCTTTGTCCTAAGAGAAAGTTCTTCACAACATTGAATTCCAAGAAGGGTTGGTCGCTTTGCTGGTGTTAGCAAGTTCTCTAGCCATCAACAAGGCTTCACTGCGGGCTATAACATTGCCCTTGCAGATAGTAGCGTGATTGACTACGAGATCCATGGTATTGTTTTTTATGGAGCTATAAAAGACAAGACTTCTAAGTTTTAGAACATGTCCTTCCCGGCCCTCCATGGTATTATTGCTTATGCTGATAACTAGGGGTGTTAAAAAAATCTGACTCCAAAAAATATTAAAATTTGAATTATCCGTGAAGAAACGTGGATCGACTTACTAGTAGACGATCAACTTTCCTCGGGTATGAGTGTGCTATATCACCGATGGTTTTCCGAAATATGAGTTCTTCCACCTACAAAACGAGCAGCACCGTGAACTTACCCCTCAGAAAGGGACAGAGGGGTCCTCTTTGGAGTAACCCTCCGGTGTGAGAATAAGATATTGTAGGAGAAGATAATAATAATCTGAAAGTGAGTAAGGACTTAGAATGTATTTTCTTGCTTGCCTCCCCTTGTGGAGGTGGTGTGGTATTTATAGTGTTAGGGTTTCCAATGATTGGGCTCAGACCCAATTAGGGCCTTTTTGGCCTCCTCCTATTGCTTCACGCCACGTGTCCTTAGGACACCTGGTGCTTTTTCATTGATTATCCTCTGACCAAGGTATTTCACCTGACCCATGTGCAATCACGTGGTAGCACATGGGTTTTGCTGAGTTGTCCACCCTTCATTGGCAGCTGTCAACATCAGCATATTCTTTATTCCTTAAAGGATACCTTCTGGAAGGTTGTCTGATGAGCACAATCATGGTTGTCCTTATCCTGATTTGGATAAGGACGTGGTTGATTATGTGCATGTGTGATATGCGCCTATCCTGGGGATGCGCGAAGTCTTCTCTTTATTCTCACGCGCAGATGTTTCATGCGCAAGCATATGTAATATGCGTGAGCATATGTGATATGCGCCACGCGCAGATGCGCCACGCGCAGATGTGATATGCGTGAGCATATATGATGCGTGAGCATATGTGATATGCGCCACACGCAGATGCGCCACGCGCAGATGTGATATGCGTGAGCATATATGATGCGTGAGCATATGCGATACGCGTGAGCATATGTGATGCGTGAACATATGTGATATGCGTGAGCATATGTGATATGCGCCACGCGCATAGGCTTTGGGTTTGTGTCTTCTTGACATCCTGATTTCAAGCCTCTTGTCTATATCTTGTGGGTTGACCCGCCCCGCTCGATGTTAAGGCGGTCTTCAAGCCCCCCCAGTCTAATGTGTGTCTTGTCTCGCGCGAGCGAGGTAAGATAGATATTAGACTTAATAGTTTGCTCTTTTAATAGGGTTTGTCTTTTCTTTTTCATTTCTCATATGTGCGTTGCGCGAAATTCTATTCTTTTGGTTGAAATGAATCGTCCATGTACGTGGTTGGTTGGTGCTGACATGCGTCAGAGATGGAGACGTTATGTGTCAGACTTTTCGTGTGCTCGAGGTGCTACAGTGGCCTTTCATGTCTCCTCATACAGTGTCAGGAACACGTGTCGCGCTCATGTTGGCCTGCACCTGCGAGTGGGGGCGCGTTAGCGTAACTCTGATCAGTACCTGTTTCTTTCTCTCTCCTGGGCCTATAAAAGCAAGCCTTTTGAGTGGTTTTTTCTTCATCTTCACTGTTATTTTCAGAGCTCTTTCTCCTTCAATTTTCATTCCGATTAAGAGCCTTAATCTTTTGCTTCCAGATTTCCGTGCTTAAAGTAACCGCTGTTTGATTCACCATTGTATGTCTGATAACCCAGACACCACAATTTCCCCCAGCAAACGCTGTGTAAAATCGTTAGTTATGTCCACTTTGAAGAAGACCGGCAAGGGTAAACGGGCTGCCGAGGCCTCGTCGGAGGAGGTGGGGAAGAACAAAAACAGTGAAGAGATGGGATGAGATTCCCTGTAAATTGAAACAGTCTGACTTCGACAATCTCGTCGCCTCTCAGGGTTTTCTCCCTGAGTACAGCTGTCTGCTCCCGGCGACCGGGCAAACGGCGGCAGATCCGCCCACCGGCTATATCTCTTTATACTCTCACTTTTTCACTCACTGTAACCTTCGTCTTCCGATGACAAGGTTTATGGGTGCGCTCCTTCAGTTTTATGGGATTCACATATCCCAAGTCCACCCTTGTGGACTAGTGCGCATGACTCATTTTGAGTTCATGTGCAAAGCTCAGCGCGAGGAGCCCACCCCCCGGCGCTTTCAATATTTTTACAAGCCAAAAATCCAAGATTCTTGGTTCTCATTCATACCGCGCAATCAGAAGGTTAAGTGCTGCACTGTTTCCTTCAAAAGCCTTCATGACTGGTCTGAAATTTTTTTTTATATTAAGGCTGGTGTGATTCCCATCCGCATGACCATGCGCGCGATCACTTCTGCGCCCGCGGATGAGAATGTTCTTAAGAACCCAACGGGCACATGGGTTAACAAGTTAACTGCTGAACCATCCCCCGCCAAGAATATTTGCGAGGAGGCGCTGGTGGGGGTTGGTATGAGCAAGAGGTGGACCGACAGCGCGACTGAGCCTGTCATCCATGTTGATGGCTTGGGTGAGTTATTTGCTCATTGCATTATATCTGCGCGAATATAATTCGTTTTGCTGATATCATTTGTCTTGTATTATGCAGTAAGCAAGGAATACGTCCACGCCGCCTATGACGAGCATATGGAGGGTGGCTCTGTCGCGCTGAGCGCTGGGGAAGTTGCTTTCCCCGATCGCTTCGATGATATGTTCATCCCTGTCGATTTAGAATTTTGCTCTGACAGCGATGCGCCTGGTAAGCCTTTGTACTTATGCTTAGGCCTTTAGAATACCAAATTTGGTTAACATTTCAGTTGCACGTATTGTAGATGCGCTCGAGAATTATGAGTTGGAGCTTGCGGAAGAGGAGGTGGAGGGGGAAGAAGCTGAGGCGCCACAACTCAAGCGCAAAGCTAAAGGCAAAACTGGCGCAGGGGCCAGTAAAAAACAGAAGAAAAATGATGCCCCTGTTGCCCAGAATCCTCCTCCTACCCAAGCGAAGGGACGTGAGAAAACCAAGGGATTTACCTCCAAGTTTTCCTCGTCTTCTTTGCCTCGAGGTGTGGGCAATCCTCCCGTCCACACGAGGTATGGTGCTGCCACCTCATCTCTTCGCGCGGCGGACAAGGGAAGCGGCGCTGCGCCTGCTGTTTCATCTTCTCCAACAGGTATACTTTGTTTATATTTTGTGGTTTTATGAGCGTGATTCCGATAGAGTTATTAATGAAGCTTTGTTCACTCAAATGTTTGTAGAGCCGGCGACTTTGGTGGCTCAACCTCAGGCGCGGCAAGATACCGAGGCTGCGCCGAAGGTTGCTTTGAAGTCCCCTGCTTTACCCTCGAAAAGGAGGAAAATGGATTTCATGGCGATGCTCAATTCGCGGACGGCGGTGCGCCAAGGTATTTATTGCGCTTTGATTTTCTGACTTTTTTCCTTTAGATCAAGTCATGAATCATTTCTCCTTGGTTTTTTCATAGGAATTATAGCTGGCACACAAGCTGCTGGTGGCACTGCTGGCGCCGGCGCCGGCGCCGTTAGTTCTGCTCCTGCTCCAACAAGCACTGAATCTCCTCTCATTGGGATTACTAAGGAGCAGGAGACTATTTTACGCGCTGATCTAACGGCGTCAAGACCTCCCTCACCTCCTCCTGCGCGCAGCCTCCTCGTGAGACTGTTTTTGATTTTTCCAAGTCGCAGGAGAAAAGACCTGTTACAGAGGATGATGAGGAGGTCAATTTTGAAGATTCCGATGGTGGCCGCACAGGCCCTGTAGCGCCACGAGATTTCGTGGCGCAGCCTTCTTCTCGCGGGGCTGGCGCTGACTTTTCTGCCGGCTCTCCGCAGGTATAAGTTTGTTTTGCTCCGCTGTGCGGACTTCCAGATTAGTGTTTAAATGACTAAAACGTTGCTTTTGCGTGGTTTTGTGTTTGCAGGAAGCCGATCACATATACCGCCCGAGCTGGAATATTACTGAAGATAGCTCATTTCAATCCATGGGCGTGTGTGAAGACTTCTGGGCTCACTCTGTTCCTCCGGCTGAAAGGAGGTTTCAGGAGGACCGCGCTCGCGTGGACTTGCTCAACGACCACCTTTTTGCTGGGTCTGCGTTCTTTGCTGCCTCCCAAGAGCTTCGCAATGATTATATAAAAGTGCGTGATGCCCTTGTGGAGGCCAAGCAAGAGGCTAAGATTTCTGCTTGGAATCTTTCTGACGCTCGAGAGAGAACTGAGAAACTCCAAGCAGAACTTAGCGAGAACCGAGCAAGTGCCAACGCTGCCTTTGTGAAGCGCGGGCATGAGCTGCAGGCTGCGCGGGAGAAGCTGCAAGCGGCAGAAGCGGATGCAGCCAGGTACGCGCGTCGAGCGCGTGACTTGGAGTTGGAGGCAGAGGCGCGCGATCAAACTCTTGCGCAGGCTAACACTGACAAATCTTTATTAGAGAGTGAGGTTGCGCGCCTGAAGAAAGAGCTCGATGCTGCGCGAGCAGAAAAGAATGAAGCCTTGGCGGCAGCAGCGTCTGACAGAGAAGAGCTCGATGCTGCGCGAGCAGAAAAGAATGAAGCCTTGGCGGCAGCAGCGTCTGACAGAGAAGAGCTAAAACAAACCAAGGAAACTGTTGAGTTGTTAAACTCTCAGATTCCTGCTCTTGAGACGTCTGTTTCTTCTCTCGCGCAGGATCGTCAATGGCTAGTTTCACAGGGTGTGACTCGTTGCGCTTATGCGATGAAATACTCAGACGAGTTTCAGACCCTTGTGATGGATTGCAATGCTGCGTCGCGCTTGGTGGGTCGAGCTGAAGGGTTTAAGGATGGCTATGAATATGGCATGCTGAAGAAGAATCCATCCGACTACCCTTATCAGCTCGACGTTGTCTGCGCTGACATGGCCGAGGTGGGGGAGAAGTACTTGAATACTCCAATTCCCATCCTTGAGCAGGTATTTTAACCTTAATGAGTTTACCTTGACTTATTTTCCTAATCTTTTGTACTCATACTTTTCCTTGAGGCTTGCAGATAGCCGCGCTTGCTGACCAGCCCGATCTTGGCACGCTAAAGAAATTACTTGACGAATGTGAAGGGACTGATGGCAGCGATGATGGCGCGGGCAATGCTGCCTCTGCTAGCAGCTCTAGCGTGGCCAAAGGACCTACTCCTGACACTATCGTGATAGAAGACGACTCCATTCAAGACGAACAGCTTGATTATAGTAAGTTTGGAGATGACGAGGAGCGGGCTGCGCCAGATGCTGAGGGAGGAGGTAATGATGAGGGCGATGAAGAGGCTGATGTTGATATAGAGACTTGAAAAGCCCTTCATGTTTTTTTTTTGTTTGTAGTTTTTATCTCATCATTTTGTAAATTTATAAACTTCTATGTTTTTGAATGAAATTTTGTTTTCCCCTTATTCGCATCTTGCGCATTCCCAATTCATCTCTTTATATTGCATGTGTTTGCTTGTTGAATATAAGATATGCTTGCACATTGAAACTTGAACAAGGTTGTAAGGAAATTATTTTACTTAATCCTTGTCATATTTCAAGTTATTTTGCAATATTCTGAATATGCTGACACGTGCCTTGGCATTTCATTATTCCTCTTTTGCGCGACGTTATCGCGCATTTATTATAGGGAATTATGAATGAGTTTTTTAGCCTTTACGTGTCAGTATGTGTTACTCTGTATCCATTACAATCCCATGCGCGACCTCGACCTGAGACCTTAACAACTATGTTTTGGCATGTGCTTTGCCTTAGCTGTGCTTAGGTATTTTTATGGTTTAGCTGCGCAGCATGTAGGATGGATGTTGTGAGTAATTTGAGCTAAGGTTCATATTATTGGGCTAAGGCCCTGAGCTAAGGCTCATATTATTGGGCTAAGGCCCTGACGTTTTAGAGTTAAAACTCGTTAACGCGTTTGAGCTTAAAGCTCGCACATGTATGTTTTACTTCGTTTTATTTTTAGTTTGATGTCAATAAAATGTTGTCATATTGCTCAAAATTAATAAAGGGAAGTGTGAAACATGTATGCAAAAGGTAATAGAACATACATTAAGAGAAAATAGCGCGCATCATTATTCATAATGGCTTAAAGGGCCTTGATTACAAACTTGACACCTTTTACATGAAACATTTTCTAAGCTGTGCTGCGTTCCATGTGCGCGGGATCTTCTTTCCATTCAAATCTTTTAAAGCGTATGCGCCTTTTCCCAATTCTTCCGAGACTTGATAAGGTCCCTCCCAGTTGGGAGACATCTTTCCCGGGGGTATTGCGCGACTAGCTTCATTGTTCCGAAGGACAAAATCATTCTTCTTGAAGTGGCATTCTTTCACGCGCTGATTGTAATATTTTTCTAGTTTTTTCTTGTATTTGGCTTCACTGATGATAGCCGCCTCTCTGCGCCCTTCAAGTAAGTTGAGATCCAACCTCCTTTCTTGCTCGTTGTCTTTTTTACTCATCATGAGCACTCTATAGGATGGGCATCCAATCTCTGCTGGAATCATAGCCTCCGTTCCATAGGTTAGGCTGAACGGGGATTCGCCATTGTTGGTTTTGCTTAATGTCCTGTCCGCCCACAGGACATTAGGTAGCTCCTCGACCCATGAATGGGATTCTCCCTCCAACCTTTTCTTCAGCCCATTCAGCAAGCTTTGGTTCGCGCGTTCCACTTGGCCATTCCCTTGAGGGTGGTATACTGAAGTGAAGACCTGGTTGATGCGCAATTCTTTGAGCCAACTGGATATCTTCTTGTCAGTGAATTGTTTGCCATTGTCGCTCACAATTTCCATGGGCAGGCCAAAACGGCATATGATGTAGCTCCAAATAAATTGCTTCATTGCCTCGGCTGTGATTTTTGCCAGTGGCTTGGCTTCAACCCATTTTGTGAAATAATATACTGCCACTACCAAAAATTTTAACCGCCCTTGCGCTTGTGGTAAGGGACCCACAATATCGATTGCCCATTTGTGGAAAGGCCATGCGGAGGTCACCGGAATCAAGTTGTTCTTTGGCCGCATGGTGTTTGGCGCATAGCTCTGACACGCTTTGCATTTTTGGATCTCTTTTAACGCGTCCAAGTACATGCCTGGCCAATAATAACCTGCGTTCATTGCCTTGGCAACCACCATGCGCAGGCCAGCATGTATTCCACAGATTCCTTCGTGTATCTCTCTGATCACATAGCTTGCTTCCTCAGCATCCAGGCATTTCATGAGCGGTCCAAGATAAGAGCGTCGATATAACGTACCATCAAGCAGTTCGTAGTTCTGCGACTTGTGTCTTATCTTCCTCGCCTGTGCGCGATCGTCCGGTACCTTTCCCTCCTTCAAGAATTCCATTATTGGAGTCATCCATGATGAAGGTGTTGTATGAATTACAAGGACAGACTTCGCTCCCACCGACGGGTTGCTCATTACTTCCACCCTGACATCTTTGCCAAAGTGATCGAAGCTGGTTGATGCCATCTTGCTCAGCACGTCGGCAGACTTATTTTCACTGCGCGGAATATGTATGATTTTGAAAAAGTCGAATTGCTCGGTGAGTTTCTTCGCCTGCTCTAAATACAGAGGCATAGTGTTCTCCTTGGCATCATAAAGGCCATTGACCTGTGCTGCTACCAAGTATGAATCGACATGGGCCTCTAGCTTTTTAACTCCGAACTTGTGCGCGATGCGTAGACCAGCCAGCAGGGCTTCATACTCAGCTTCATTGTTGGTGCTCTTGAAATCCAACCTGATTGCGTAAGTATACTCATGATTTTCTGGATCCACCAGTTTGAGGCCTGCGCCGGACCCTTCGTTGTTTGAAGCTACATCAGTGAATAATCTCTAAACATTTTCTTCATTATTGGCTTGCGGAGGGTCTACTTCGCGCTGAGCCTCTTCGACTTTTCCTTCAGGGATTTCTGCAATGAAATCAGCTAAAACTTGTCCCTTGATTGCTGGACGAGGTTTGTAGGTGATCGTGTGCTCCCCTAACTCCAGCGCCCATTTTGTCAGCCTTCCTGAGAGCACGGGACGTCGCAAGACTTGCTGGATGTTGTAATCAGTCAGGACTTCAATGGGATGACCATTGAAATATCTATGAAGCTTGCGCGACGCATGTGTTAGTGATAAAACTAACTTTTCTATGATGGTGTAGCGCGTCTCAGGATCTGTCAGCACCCGATTTACATAATAGATTGGTGTTTGGATTCCCTTGCGATCCACCAACAACACTGCGCCAATGGTGCGCTCTCCTGCTGACAGGTACAACGTTAGGGTTTCGCCAGGTAGTGGAGCTGTGAGCGCAGGCAGATTTATCAGACATTCTTTTATCTCACTGAAAGCTTGCTCGGCCTCAGGCGTCCACTTGAATTGGCTTTTCTTTAAGCAATTTCTCAATGTGTTAACGAATGGGGTAGATTTGCTTGCATGGTTTGCTAGGAACCTGTTAATTGATACCAATCTGCCATTCAACTTTTGAACTTCCTTCATGGTGGATGGTGAGGGCATGTCAAGGATAGCCTCCACCTTCTCTGGGTTCACCTTGAAACCATCCTTGGTGACCATTACACCGAGAAATTTCCCTTCTTCTACGCCGAATGTGCATTTGCTCGGGTTGAGCTTCATGTTTACTTCCTTTAGGCGCCAAAGGGTTTCTTCGATGTCTTTGAGCATTTGTTTTTCCTTCCTGCTTTTAATCACCAAATCATCCACGTAGACTTCTAAGTTTCTTCCAATTTGCTTGTTGAAAACCGCATCCATGAGTCTTTGGTAAGTGGCTCCTGCATTCTTCAAACCAAAGGGCATTTTTGTGTAACAGAAAACACCCTTGTCAGTTCTGAAGGCAGTCTTGTCCTCATCTTGTGGTGCCATTTGAATTTGGTGATAGCCCTTATAGGCATCCAGGAAACATTTGAGCTTAAATGGCGCCACAGAGTCCACCTTCGCGTCAATGTTTGGGAGGGGGTAACAATCTTTTGGACACGCTTTGTTGAGGTCCTTGAAATCAATGCACATTCTCCATGACCCATTGCTCTTCTTTACCATCACAGGATTGGCTACCCATGTTTGGTATCGTATTGGGCAGATGATATTTGCGCGCAGTAGATCTTCTACTTGCTCATTTATGGCCTTTGCCTTCTCATCCCCCGTGACTCTTTTCTTTTGAGCAATTGGCTCTACAGACTTGAATGTGTTGAGAGAATGCTGCGCCATGTCTCGCGGAACCCCAGTCATATCAGAATGTTGCCACGCGAAGACCGACATATACGTTGTGAGCAATCTTTTCATTCTCACCCTTGTGTCATCTGATATCGTAGCTCCAATTGTGATTGTTTGTTCTGGGAATTTTGGGTTGAGAATCCATTCCTCTGGCGCGTTGTTTGCCATTGGAAGCTTCATTCTCCCCTCTCGCGGTATACTTGTTACTGCGCACAAATGATCTCGGTATACAAATGTTACTCATGTTGGTGTTGGGAACCCCAACGCGCCGTGTGCTGGTGATGGTATGGCGTTGAATTGGGCAATCGTTCCTCTACCCAAGATCATATTATGTCATGAAGTGGTGGGCAAGACCAAGAAGTTGACAATTTCAGCACGCTTGTGTTTCTCATCCCCCATAGTTAGTTCGAATTGTATCTGACCTAGGGGGTGAATAATTTCGTTTGAGACACCCGAGATTGGTGCATTCACAATTTCGAGCCTTGCTTGGTCTGCTGGATCCAACTTCCTGAAACATTGCTCATACATGATGTCTGATTCACTGCCGGTGTCCACCAGGATTTTTGACACCTCATAATGAGCGATGTGTGCAGTGATGACTAGAGGACTGCTGATAGACGGGCCTCCTCTGATTCTTGGGAAGATTACTTGTTGCTCGCGCAAATCCCCTTGGACTTGCGCGCTTATCTTCCTCGATCTTTGCCCTTGCCTTCCTCCTTCAGCTACACAGATTCTTTTGAATTTTTTACTGGCTGAGGCTCCGTCTGGTTGTTCATTCTCTGGTCTTGGGTTTTTCACCAGGTGAGCCAACTTGCTTGATTTCACATCTCTTTCAATCGCATCCTTCAAATGGTGGCACGCATCGGTGTTGTGCCATGTGGACTTGTGGAACTCACAATACTTGCCACTGTTTGGTGGTCCCTTTTAAACTGGACATTCTCTGTGCTTAACACTTGCGAAGGCGTTTTGGTGAGGGGAGTCCATATTCTTGGTAGAGGTCTGTTAGGCTCTCTGCCGCCTTCCCTCTTGTCACCTTCTCCGCGATTACGAATGTCTTTTTGGGGCTGGGGTGAACTTTGTTGCGCTTGCTTTTCTGCGGGAGAATAATTGGTTTGTTGCAACCTGGACCATACGGATTTTTGTTTGCCCTCCTTTCATTGTTGCGTGGTGCTTCTGTTTGATGCCCTCTATCTCTTGCTCTGTCTTGGGCAATTTGTTTTTCATTTCGCGCGAAGACTCGCGATGCTTCCATAAGCTTAGCCCAAGTGGTTGGCATGCCTTCTCTGCGTACGAGAGCTCGGCGGAGTTGATCACTGCGCGCACCTTGTATAAAGGCCACGCGCAAGAGTTGTTCAGTGATACCTCCAATTGCAAGAGATTCCTGATTGAAACGAGTTATGTAGTCTTCAATGGTTTCATCATTCCTGCGCACGCAGTGCATGATGTCATCGGGGTCGCGCGTGTGTCTGCGCTGCTGTACAAAGTGAGCCTGGAACTTCTCCAATAGTTCTTCGAACCCATCGATTTGTCCTGTCGGCAAGCTTTCGAACCAGACACGCGCTGCGCCCGTGAGGCAGCGAGCAAACATGTGACACCATGTTGGCATCGTCCAGCTTTCTAGGTTTCCAGTGTTGTAAAAACCTTGTAAGAAATCATCTGGATCTGTTGTAGCATCGTACTTGCCTAGACCACTTGGCATCTTGGTTTTGTGTTGAATGGGAGCCTTCGCAATGCGCTCAGTGAATTTTGAATGCTTCACCAAGATGGCTGGCCTATATGGTGTGGTTACGTCCACTTGCCCTTTCGCTTGTGGGTTGTACGGTGTGTATAGATCCATATCAACTTTGGCTCCAGGCGCTATGTTCATGTGCGCGCGAAGCTGTGAACCTCCTGCATGAGTATCTCGCGTCTTCCTCATGCTGTGCACTTCTTCCTCATTACTAAAATCAGCGTGTTCTGTGTGAACAGAGTGACCATCTTCCGGCGCGCGCGCCCTTTTTGTTGTTCCCTGAATGGTTTGTTTATCAAATGCGAGCCTTTGTGTTAAGTCGGCTAACTTTTTGTGTTTGACCAGCTCATTGTATTTGTCCATTAAACACCGTTGTTCGTTTATGAGCCATTCTTTAGGGTCATTGGTTTCAACTTCCGGACCCATTGGTCCTTTTTGTTTTGCGCCAGTCAGATTTTGGAACGTGAGATCGTCTGGAGGAGTTTCAGTCTGGCTATGAGGTGTTGTGATGAAGGGATGGTTACTGGTGGTGCGTGCAGTATCACGCGGCGCCCTCAGAAACTGATGTCCCTCATTAACATCCTCAAGCTCATTATCCTCCAGAACTTGATCGCTGTTTCGAACACCGGAAACCATGGTGAAGATTTTCAGAGAGAACTGATGAGATAGTGGTTTTGTTGCCGTTGTAACAGGTGATGGCGCCAATGAAGAAACGTGGATCGACTTACTAGAAGACGATCAACTTTCCTCGGGTATGAGTGTGCTATATCACCGATGGTTTTCCGGAATATGAGTTCTTCCACCTACAAAACGAGCAGCTCCGTGAACTTACCCCTCAGAAAGGGACAGAGGGGTCCTCTTTGGGGTAACCCTCCGGTGTGAGAATAAGATATTGTAGGAGAAGATAATAATAATCTGAAAGTGAGTAAGGACTTAGAATGTATTTTCTTGCTTGCCTCCCCTTGTGGAGGTGGTGTGGTATTTATAGTGTTAGGGTTTCCAATGATTGGGCTCAGACCCAATTAGGGCCTTTTTGGCCTCCTCCTATTGCTTCGCGCCACGTGTCCTTAGGACACCTGGTGCTTTTTCATTGATTATCCTCTGACCAAGGTATTTCACCTGACCCATGTGCAATCACGTGGTAGCACATGGGTTTTGCTGAGTTGTCCACCCTTCATTGGCAGCTGTCAACATCAGCATATTCTTTATTCCTTAAAGGATACCTTCTGGAAGGTTGTCTGATGAGCACAATCATGGTTGTCCTTATCCTGATTTGGATAAGGACGTGGTTGATTATGTGCATGTGTGATATGCGTCTATCCTGGGGATGCGCGAAGTCTTCTCTTTATTCTCACGCGCAGATGTGATATGCGCAAGCATATGTAATATGCGTGAGCATATGTGATATGCGCCACGCGCAGATGCGCCACGCGCAGATGTGATATGCGTGAGCATATATGATGCGTGAGCATATGTGATATGCGCCACACGCAGATGCGCCACGCGCAGATGTGATATGCGTGAGCATATATGATGCGTGAGCATATGTGATACGCGTGAGCATATGTGATGTATGCGTGAGCATATGTGATATGCGCCACGCGCATAGGCTTTAGCTTTGTGTCTTCATGACATCCTGATTTCAAGCCTCTTGTCTATATCTTGTGGGTTAACCCGCCCCGCTCGATGTTAAGGCGGGTGCATACCTCTTCAATCCGAAAATTCGAATATTCGAGATTCGGATTGGATATCTGAATTTCCAGATTCAGATAGTGATTTTGGGTATTAATGATCAAATAATAAATATTATTTATAAATATTAGATAATCGTTGGATATTTCGGATGATTTTTTGGATATTTCGGATAATTTGCGGATACTCCGAAATATTTTTAAAAGTTGTTTCTTAAACTATTTTATAATTACTTTTTTTTAATTCGGACATCTGTTAAGATATCTGAATCTGAAATTTCAGATATTCGAAGTTCAATATCCGAAATTTTGAATATGGATTCAGATAGTGAAATCAACTATCTGAAATGCCCGGATATCTGAAGTTTGGATATCTGAAACTACGAATATCCAACTTTGAAAACCCTCATTGATTAAGTTACCCTTCATGATTTACATAACCTTCTGGCTACAACCATCACTGGTGATGAAGGCAATGCGGATGCTGGGCATGTTGAGTTGGTTGAGGATGCTGATGATGATAATGATGAGGTTAGCCACAATGGTGTGTTGATAACGATGATGCGAGCAGTGGTGATGATGACGATGTTAGGCAGTATGCTTAGTCCTTGTTAGTTATTCCGTACTTTGTTTTGATGCTATGGACAACTTTTGGATGGCTTGTGCGCCACGAATGGGTTGTTTGGCCTAGTATTAGACATGCTTAATTTTGACTGGCATGCGTGTCAGTAACTAGTCTGTGTGCTGTTGTTCAAACTTTTTATTTTCATGTAATCTATGCTTACCCCGTCTCCTGGTGTGTTTACTTTGTGTGAATGTCGCCATTTAGTTATCTTTATACGCACACAAGTTTGTTCCCTTCTTACGATGTGACATCTAGCAGTAGATGGCGATCAGTCCTCGATGCCTTTGCTCACATTCCTGGTTGGTTGTATGTGTTAGTGATGGAACTTAGCTCAGCTCTATAATTGTGTGAAAGAGGTGTTGCCTTTTGGGTGTGTTTTTGTTAGCAACTGGAGTCATCACTTGGACATCTATCTTATTTTTATATACTTTTCGCGCGCAATAGGTGTTGCCCCTTGGACGTCTCTAAGGCGTCTTTAGGCGTGCAAGTGGTCATGCCACTTGGACGTCTTTTTGCGTGTAAGATCTCTTGCCTCTTGGGTGTCTTTCTATGTGCAAGTGGTCTTGCCACTTGTACGTCTTTCTACGCGTAAGAGCTCCTGTCTCTTGGTCATCTTTCTGCGTGCAGGTGGTCATGCCACTTGGATGTCTTTCTGCGTGCAAGAGGTCTTGCCTCTTAGGCTTCTTTCTGCGTGCAAGTGGTCCTACCACTTAGACCTCTTTCTGTGCACAAAAGGTTCTGCCTCTTGGGTGTCTTTTGACGAATTCTGATATTGTTTATGACAATAAAACCCTTTATTTACCATGATTTTTGGCTAGATGCTTTCATTATAAGGGGGTGTTTGGTACAGAGAATTGGGGGGTGAGAAATGGAAATGGAAACAATTCTCTTGTTTGTTTACGAAAGAAAGAGGTGAGAAATGGAAATAAACCATTTCCATTTCCCTGATTTCTTTTCTCTAAAAAAAGCGGAGAAATCATTTCTCTAGGTTTCATTTCTCACTTCCATTCTCTTCCTTTTCACTTCTATCACCAGCTTCCTCCTTCAGAGCACCGCAACCCAAAACAAGGTATGGTTCAAATTTCCGATTAACAGATCCATAAGCATTCAATCCATATATATCAGCTTCCTTTTCACTTTATTATTATTAATCGTACGAACTGGGTTTTGAGATGTTGAGTTCTGTGTAGTTTGTCTGTGCTTGCTGTATCAAGTTGGTTTTTCTTCCATCTGTGTGTACCCACCGCTTTCCCACAAAACCTTAATCATAATCAGAAATGCTCTTTTTCTCTCCCTATATGTGCGATGTGATGGTCGTTTGTCGCCCCTGTTTGCCTACTGTTGTCGGGTTCAATTTCTGAACCCTAGGTGACGGTGGTGTGGTGGCCTGGTTAGGGTTTCTGATGTAAAGCCCCGTGACTGACGGCTGTGGGTCTTGTTTGCTGTTTGTTAAACCCTCATGGTGGCTAGCGGCCATGTTCAACAATAATTTTGTTTGGTTCTATAATTATCTTTTCAGCTAATTTGCTTC
This sequence comes from Bidens hawaiensis, assembly GCF_021521415.1. Classification (NCBI taxonomy): domain Eukaryota; kingdom Viridiplantae; phylum Streptophyta; class Magnoliopsida; order Asterales; family Asteraceae; genus Bidens; species Bidens hawaiensis. Next base: position 66,208 of record NW_027495713.1, on the reverse strand, counting down.
TATAAATCTATAATTTTAGTAATAGCTACCATTATGTTGCTTCAAGGTCACTAATGATCTGAAAACAATCTGTTATACATAGTTGTGTGATGTGTCATCCCTTATTTTGCTATGATCTGTTATATATAGTTTTGTGATGATTCATTATGTTGACAAATGAATATTCATGTAGACGTCTGGTAGTAGCATGTGAAGATCCTTGATTACATATGGTGATGGCAAAGTTTCAAAAGCTTGTGAGATATTTGCTTACCGTCATATTTAATTAGAATTTCTGGATAACAGGTGGATCTAAGCTAGTGGGATTGAACAGGCCAATACACTTTTGACATTACCAGACTTGTGAGTAATATCTTAAATATCACATTAGTTAATTTGGTTGAAATTATGATTAGTTGTGGTAATTGATAATTAGTGACTTGGGAGAAGCAGACTCAGTTTGTCCACCTCGTGGTAACACATCTTTTAAAACACTGTGAGTACTTGAATTTTTCATACTAATGAAGTATTGCCAGTTTATTCCTTTTATTTATTTTAAATTTTATACTGTTAGGATCTTAAAGCGTATAGGGACCATAAGAATAGGGCTTCTAGGCCTAGACTTCAGCCCCCTACAACCGACTTAGCACACTGCACACCACAGTTCCGTTGTTTTACCAGTTGAAAAATGACCATGAGATGATCATTTTTTTATGTTATTTTTCATGTAAGGACACTCTAAACCTGCATTTTGATCTATGTGTTGAAGCATATGGCACATTCTTATATTTAGTTTTAGTTTTGTCTCATGAAAATATATTATATACATAAATTGTTATATTTAGTTTTCTTTTGTCTCATGGAGGTAACTTAAATATATACAGGGGATCCTGCAGGGTTATAGATGAAGCAGCATAAGGGTGGGGGCACACTCTTCTACAAGACTCCACAGATAAAGAACTACACAAACTGAATAAATGTTTGCAGAAAGAAGTGTGACATTTTTTTTAAATTTCTACTTTTATAAATGTTATTAATATACACATTTTGTCAGATATGATATTATGACTCTTAAGCAACATTTTGGGATGAAAATAATGAAACTTGAGAGAACGAAAAACTGAAAGTAAAGGTAAATATATATATAAGCACACAATCAGTTTTGTTATTTGTTTTTTTTACAGTTATTGATATTATTGTTTTCAACTTTGATTATAGATGCAGAAAGAGAGAGACTGATTGCAGACTAAAACTAAAAATCTTTCACTTACTAAAGATGGGTAACAAGCGTATCTTTGTTTCACTCTGTTTATTAAGCTTACATGTTTGCTGAACTTTTACAAATGGCAGCCAACCCCCTTAATTGCTGCTGTAATGACAGACAAGAAACTGGACATGTCATAAGAAAGTGGAGGAGGAGGCGGAGGCGATGGCGATTGATTGATATTGCTGAGTTGAGTTGGAAGCCCAATGTCAAGAGGAGAATAATGATTTAGATGATGCCGAGATCAATTGTTAAGTTGCAAGAATAGTAAGTCACTTTTTTATATAATAAAATTGTTTTCATTTATATCATGTCTTCAACTGGTTTATATTATGCTAATAGTTATTTTATTTTGGTTAATCTTTTGTAGAAAAAGGCAAGAAAAGGATTTGAAATCTCTTGGATAAATAGGTGATGAGTACTTGCTGTTTTACAGATTTGAAGAATGTAGAAAGTTGTCTATTTGGATCTTAGATCTGTCTTGAGCTAATAAAAAAAATTCTTCTTTTCTTAAAAACTCAGGTGAGATCAAGTTTGAAGATTACCTTAATTACGTCTTAATGACCAGTCAGTGATAGCCGATGGCCATGAAGATGAAGATGGAAAAGACTAAAATGGTGAAGAAAGAGGGCAACACAAAGAAAGATAGTATGACATTATTACATTAAACAACCCGTCCACCGGAGCCGTCCACCGGACGGGTATAAAACTAGTTATTGCTGGTTCAAGAAAAATAAATGGGAAACACATCTGATCTCTTCTTTTACAGGTAATTAGTATGCCGTTTTAACTATCAATGTGGATAAACTGTTAATGTTTGGTAGTATTAGTATATTTCTACTTTCTTATGGATGAATGTTGGCACATTCTGTATCATATTGCAGTTAACTTTCTGTTACCAAGGATGTAATAAAAATATGTGATTTTGGATCTGCACGAGCATTCGTTCACAACCACCTTACAGCGAGTATGTTTCAGCATGCTGGTGAGTTATCAATCATCATTTTTAATAAATTTTACATGCAAACAACTTGTTACCAGATTATCTTTGTGCTAGCTAGTGAAATATATTTTGTTACCTGGTCCTGTTAGTTACTTAGTGGAAACAAATTATTACCTATTGATGGAATTTGTGAAGAATGATCGACTTTTGTGGCAAACTTCATATTCCGGTGAAATTTTGTATTGACATTGATATTAATTTTGAGATGTTTGTAATTTGTATTTTATGAAATATTGTATGAAATGTATTGTAATGTTCAATGTATTTATTTTATTATATATTTTGAGACATTAATTGTCATTTAATGTGAAAATTAGTAATTCATCCAAAAAAATTATTATTATAAAACACCTAAAAACATGACACGCAAATGGCGTAAAAAATGCATGTAAAAGACGTGTCATAAATGAGTGTCAAAAACAGATGACACACAAATGCACGTCAACTTTTCTTTATGACATGGCCTTCCTTGAAATCTCTGTACTACCAAACAAGAGAAATGATTCTCAGCTATATTTCTCTACTGAAATCTCTGTACTACCAAACAGAACAGTCAATTCTCATTCTCCAGACCAATTCCCTTTCTCTGCAATTCCATTTCTCTATTCCATTTCTCTACAATTCCATTCTCTGTACCAAACACCCCCTAACTGTTCTATTGCGCTATTACATTTCTTGCTTTTTAACTATTCTATGGTGCCTCGGATCTTCCATTATCAAATAAAACCCAGCCCTAATTTCCAATTCCGTGAGGGGCAAAATTTTCATTCATGCGAGAGGCACGCTGATGGGTTTAAGGACCAGAGTTAACGAGGTTAACGGGGTCGGGTTTAATTGCAAGTGAAAACTAAACTATTGGACGGAAATCACAAATTTGAAACTATTGGACTAAAACCGCATATTTGGTCAAACCACAAGGACGAAAACTGTAGTGCTTTCTTATTTAGGAAAAATGTATATTGGTTTTTAATAATCCTAACTATCACATTTTAGTCAATGTCGGTTCCAACTAACGAAATAGCTTGTGACGGTCCCACCTTTTATCATTTTTTCTTCCATCAAGCCCTGACTAACATACTACTAACTCCGTTAACATCTTGTCGACGTGTCAAGCCTACATGAATCTGTGTCTCTTTAAATGACTTCTCTTCATTATACTTAAAACAAATTTCACAACACAACCATTCATTCACTCTCACAATTCCAAAAAGTTCAAGCCTTAATCTTTCTCAACAAAGAACAAGCATCCCTACTTGATGATTGAAATCCAATGGAATATCTTATCGACATCGACTTTTAGACTAATGGGACATTTGAAGTCACTCCCTGAAATTAAGATATGTGGGGGGGGGGGGGGGGTTAACTTCATTAGAGTTAGACGTTGATAAAATATAATACTTTGAGCTACTAGATTATGCAGTAGCGTATGGTTCATACGAATCAAAAGATCTTTGGTTGTATAGCAAGATTTATGGTGATGATCATTTGAAACAATTAGTCGGTGACAGAGACCTACGAATTGCAATTATATTGTGGTTGCAGTAGAAATTTCCTATAAATTAAGTTTAAACTTTTTATGGTTTTTTCTTGCAACCAGATATAGAAGACAATGATAAACTCATTTCGATGTTCAGAGGATCGATTGAAGTTTGCAACCAGATGTAGTAGATGATAAATATTCAATGTTCTTACCTGTTCATAGGATCAATTGAAGTTTTTAGGGTATTGATGTATAATCACGATTGAAGAGAAGTCATTTAAAGAGACACATATCCATGTATGCTTGACATGTCAGCAAGACATTAACAGAGTTAGTAGTCTATTAGTCGGAGCTCAATGAAAGAAAAAATGATAGAAGGTGGGACTGTTAGCAGCCATTTTGTTAGTTGGAATCGACAGTGATCAAAAGGTGACAGTTGAGATTATTAAAAGACAATGAGGTAGTTAATCGGAATTGAAAATTTTGTATTTTTAGTATTTTGCTTTTCACTTTGTTTTTCGTACGGAACGTGTATATATTAGGTTTTTCTTAGTAAATTTAAAACAACTTGGAGGTTGTGTACTAAAAGACTCAGCGTAAATCGAGAGACCGCAATACGTTAATTATAAAAAATACAAGGTCGGTTGAACCCAAATGCTACATCAATGTTTTTAAAACAGTACGTGTCAATCGGTTGAACCGGTTATACCGGATTTCAGTAAGGTAACTAGTATTTATATTTAGAGCCCGATATTTTTAGGCGGCTTGCTAGAAAATCTTACCACCGGTTTTTTTAAGAATATTGGTTTTAAAACCAAGAGATTTTTTATATTTTTTTGCGGCCCATATTTAAAAAAAAAGACTTTTAACCTAACGGAAATTAAAACGACTAAACACAATAACAACGATTCGTTAATCAACCAATTTTGTATCCTACAAATCTAAGGTTGGTTTCTTTACATATTTTGTAATTGATTAATTTCATATACGAAGTACAAACTTTCTTTTTAGCCTGATCATTGTTCATGTTTAATGTCTGGTTCATGTGTGATGTTTATTAATGTAATTAAGGGTTATTTTTTTTAGTTGGAGTTTATTTATATAGAATAGGGATAGCAGTGAAACCCGAACCCGATGGGAAAACCAGATACCCGACATAATTGGGACGGGTCTTACCCGTCCCATTATGGTTTGGGACGGGTCTGGGATTTCTAATATATCCGATTACCCGACCCGATTACCCGATAATATGGACCTATTTACCCGATTATGTACCCGAAATACCCAATAACTATATATCTATATACATATACATATATATATAATATACATATATATATGTATGTATATGTAAATATAAAAATTAATATTTCTAATTTGTGTTAACTGTTGTATTATTTTTTTACATTCTAATAATGTTCAAGACTATTAAAAGGATATTGTGTGTGTATATCAATAAGCAATCAATTAAAAAAAACATATTGGCCAGTTGCATATTGTCAAAACCTGACGGGTATATTCGATGGGTATTTTTAATAAACTAACGAGTATACCCGAAACCTGTGGGTATACCCGAGACCCGATGGGTAATTACCCGATAAATACCCGACGGGTCTGGGATGGGGTTTTATAAACGGGTCCGGGTCTGGGAATACCTAGACCCATCCCAGACCCGACCCATTGTCATCCCTAATATAGAATTACATGGTAAATTATTCAACTAACTAGTTGTAACATTTTTAAACCAGATCCGGTACGAGTAAAATACCGGTTTTTAAAGCATTGCGCTACATAATAAGCCTTTTGTGGTGTAAGTCTAGTGCGACAAGGGGAAAGCCTATACTAGACTAACCTTGTTTAAGTTTATACTTTTTTTAGATTAAGTTGTAGCGTTGTCTCTTAAACATGTTACAATATACTTTTTATAAATTATATAAATATCTTATTAATCATGATAAAATTGTATTTTAAGTTAATAAATTAGGCGTTTTATTATAATTAATTAATTAGTTAATTAATTAATTAATTATATTTTGAATTGATTAATTAAATTAGGCTTTGCTTAGTTCGAAATTTAAATGTTTGTCCGAATGAATTTTAAGTAGTAAGCTATTGCAAGTTGCGACTCTATTATTGATAACATCATCAACTTTGTTGCTTGTCACGTATAGGAATATAGAAACCATAATATATTCACTTATTTATTTATTTATAGGGTTGAATTGATTTCGATATTTTAATTTGGTTATATAGCTAGTTTGTCAAATATTAATTTTAAGCGTTTAATACCCACATGCCACCGGCGGGTCTTGGACGGCAGTGCCCACGGCCGACATTTGTATTTTGTTTCTTGCACAGTTACGTCATATCTTACGCAAAATTTGAGTATTTATTTCTTCAATTTCAATACATGGTTGACTAACGAGCTTTTAAAAATGATGTTGTTATCTATCTACTACTAAGGTTGAGGGGTGTGGGGCTTCAACGGGGGCGCGAGCGGAGGAAGGCGCTAACACCACACCACCGGGGCGTTAACGGGGCGCTAACGCGAAAATCCATGCAGGCGTGAGCCTGTTAGCGGGAGAAGAGAGAGAGGAGCTTGTTGAATTTTAGAAAAAGAGCCGTTGGGCTCTTATTAAATTAAAAAAAAAAATTATTTCCTATATAATACCCCATTTCACCCATTTTTATACCACAACTTCAAACCTTCACCCAAAATCAATTCATCTTCTCAACTTTTTTTAAAAAAATGGCTGGAAATTGGTACCCAAACCTTGATTCAGATTATATTGACGACGATTTATGGTCGTCACCGCACCAACCGATGTTTTATTCGGAGCCGCAAGAATCATCCGGCTTTCAACCATCCAACACACAACCGTCACCTAACTTTGTTGTTCCGGAGACACAAGAATCACATGGTGAAGCTACGGGACCAAAAAGACGCGTCCACCGGAAAAAACAACTTGCAACGGACGGGTCGGGACCGGCTTCGACTCCGAGGACGAAACGGAAAGCCACTCCGTGGTCATCGGATGAGAAGGAAGCCTTGTGTCGGGCTTGGATAGTCATTTCTGAAGATCGGCGTTGCGGTAATTGTTTTAACGTTTTTAAAAATGATTTTTAATAAAAAAAGTTAAATATAAAAGTTAAATGGAAATCTAATTTATTTATTCATTTTGCAGCCGACTACCAAAAGAGCAAGATTTTTTGGACAAAGGTTAGGGAGACGTTCTACATGCTCGTTGGGAGTACAGAGCGGAACGCCGATATGATTTCGGGTCGGTGGTCCGAAATCAGAAAATTTGTCGGCTTGTTTACTAATCTTTTCAACAGGAACAGCGGTCGTATCAGACCAAGTGGCAGTGATGATTTGGCGGTTTACAATTTCACGGTCGAAGAGTGGAAGCAGGAGTGTTTGCGGAGGTATGGGATGGTGAAGACGTGGGACGATTTATTGTTGTGGGAGAGGTTGAAAAGGTGTTCCAAGTGGGTTGAGCTGGTGGCGCCGGACTTTGATGCGGAAGTAAGGGCGAAACGGACTAAAACTAGTTCGTCTGGAGCGTATAGCATTTCAACCGGGTCGGATTGCCGCGTTGGATTCGACCTAAACATTGCAGAGGAGGAAACGTCTTCACCGCCGAGGAGGCGGCCATTGGGAAGGGACGCCAAGGGGAAAAAACCGGCTGAGGGGGAAGCCATAAACATCGCCAATCTTGTTGAATCCCTCAATAAATTCAACAAAACCATGGAGATGGTCTCTAATGACAAAAAGAAAAAAAGTCGAATGAGAGATTTGGACTTTCTTACTAGAGACTTCAGTAACCTAAATCCGGTCGATCAAATGCTAATGGAAAAGCAAAAGGAACGTATCCGAAAGAGGTTGATCGAAGAAGACCAAGCCGAATAATAAGAATAATGTCTTTTTAGTACTTTAATTTTTATTTTATTTTTAGATATTAATGTGTTTTTTTTATTAATGTGTGTTTTTTTTAATAATTTATGAGTTTTTTTAATAATACGTTGTTTGAATATATTTATAAAAAAATAAAAAAAAAATTCGCTGGAGCCCCTGCTGGAGCCCCTCCACACCAGGGCCAGGGGCTCCAACGGGGGCTCCAACACCCCCCTTATCCAGTTTCCCTCTCTGCCACACGTCATAATATTATTGGTTGGAGCCCCCATTAAAGCCCCCATTAAAGCCTCCCACACCCCCTCAGCCTAATATAATATATATATATATATATATATATATATATAATAATACAAGTAAAGTAGAAAGGCCGCGTCACAAGACTCTCTTTTTAATATTTTATTGTTTTTTTATCTTTCAAAAAATGTTTGTTTTTTTTTGTTTTTTAATTCGTACACAATTTTGTTTTCAATTTTTTAATTGGTTGAATGTTTTTTTTTATATTTTTTTCTTAGATTCGTAACAACCATTATTTTTTTTTATTTTACTAAAATCGTTTTGATTTACCGCCAGAACGTCCGGGGCTAATAATGCTTGGGTTTTAACGACTCATAACGCAACGTACAGCACTGACAACGCTTGGGTTTCACCAACGTCCGGGTTTGCCAAACTTTATTTTAATTCCGATACCGTAACAAACGTAAACAAAATCTATGAAATTGGCGTTGACACACCGTCGAAAAGCTCGGTTTTTAACCAGCGCCCCAGTTTTTACGACTCACCACCACAAACGCCCGAATACGAGCCGACTCGACGTTTCGTATAGAAGTAAAGTAGACATGTCGCTGCCACAAGATTCACTTTTGATTATTTTACTTTTTTTTCCTTTCAAAATATGTTTGTTTTTTTGTTTTTTAATTTGTGCTAAGTTTTGTTCTTAATTTTTTTATTGGTTAAATGTTTTTTCTTTTTGTTTTTTTCCTACGTTCGTAACAAGTATTACGTTTTTTATTTTACTGAAAATGTGTTGATTTACCGCCACAACGCCCGGGGCTAACAATGCTCGGGTTTTACTGACTCATCGCGCAACGCCCAGTACCGACAATGTTTGGGTTTTACTAATGCACGGGTTTTGCCAAACTTTATTTTAGTTTCGGTACCGTAACAAATGTAAACGAAAACTATGAAATTCGCATTGACCCAACGCCGAAAAGCTCGGTTTTTTACCAGCACCTCAGTTTTACCGACTCACCACCACAAACGCCCGAATACGAGTTGAGCCGACGTTTCGATGATCAGCTTTTACCAACGCTTGGGTTTACCGACCAAGTAAACGTTGCTTTAAATATGGTAAGGAAAAAAAGTATAATATGTTGTAGAGTATCCTAGAGTCACCGCTTCAGCGTCAGGGATCGATCGCGACGTCACCCTATTCGCTCACCTTACTTTTTGTTTTTATTTTTTGTTTTCGTTTTGTTTTAGTTCCAGTACCATAACGAACGCAGTTAATGCTGACTAAATTCACATTGACTAGCTGCTGTCGTCCGGGGCCAACCGACGCTACCCCATTGGACTACCACAACTTTTATACTTATCTTTTTGTTTCAATTTTGTTTTATAGTTCCAACACTGTAACGGTCGTATGTACTATTAACTAAATTCACGATAATTCGTTACTGTAGCATCCGGGTTTTGCTGACTGATTTTACCGCGCAACGCACAGGTAACTCACTAGTTAAATTTCAAATATGAATTTACTTTTCTTACCATAGAACTTATCTATATCTCTATTAAAGAAATTGAGTTATTGGACACTTGTCCTCTTATGATTAGTCCATAGCTATTAATTTCATATATATCTATCATTCTAATAATTTCTTCACAATTAAATAAATCAAAAAAGAATTAAAATACAAATATTTATGATCATTGGTCAACGATTATTAATTTACATTGAATTTTATGTGTAGAAAATTAATGCTTGAATTTGTAATATATTTTGACTCCCTCATAAATGACTTCATCCTTGTCGGTTTTCTTAATCAGTGCTTACATTCTTATTTGATCATTCTCAAATAAAGTTTAGTGAGTAGTTCAGTAAATGAAATAGTTTCATAATATTATAATTATTAGGCATGACTTTCTACGCATTCCATTTTTGAATACATTTCGAAAACATAACATTTATATAGAATTATCCGTTCATATAAATACAAAATTTACATTATATATTTCAATATACTAACATATTTTTATAATTGACGTCTTTTTATATAATTTTCTCCCGTATAGCACACGGGTCACTAACCTATAACCTATTAAAGCATATATTTTCGAACGTTTTTTTTAATGTTACAAAGTTTTGGGCATGTAACATATGAATTAAATAGATTTTGCATGTTTTTCTTAATGAATTTTTTTTAGGTTTAAGTTATAAAGATGATTGAACTTATAATTTTACTCTTATAAATACCTTATACTTCATATAGAATTATATTTTTTTTAGAAATACAACTTTTTACAATTCATTATAGTGTATAACATATACATATACATATACATATATGACATATTATACATTTTCCTCCTGTGTGGTAAACGGTTCTTTGATTTACTAATCCGTATTGAACATTTCTCTTTTTATTTTAAGAAAATTTATTTTTTTTACAACCAAATCTTAGTCTTTGTAAATTTATATTTTAAGTCCGTGACAACATTTTTTTTTCTAAATATCATTTTTTGACACACAAAATGTAATATAATAATATCGGTATGAATGTTTTATTTTTAAAATAAATCACACCAAATTTTGGTTTGTCATTTAGAATTAATAGTGTATAAATATATCAAAAACTTAATAAAAAGTCATATATAAAGGTTATCATATGAAATAACTGAATTTACGTATTATATATATATATATATATATATATATATATATATATATAACATAATTGTCACGACTTAAGGTGGATCTTTAAACCATTTTCTTACACAACAACTCATAATTAAGTTCAGAAATGTTAGATAAAGAAATAATGAATTACTTGAAGACAATGTTGGATTCTCAAAATCCTTTGGTTCAAGGATGCCGAATGGTAAGTGACTATTTTTAAAACGGTCCCAGTATGTATTTAAAGTTCTAAAGTTGTAGGTTAATTGTTGGTGATATTGGTGACACAATAGTTAAGCACGATATAATTGTAACAACTTAAAGCAGATCTCTAGCAAGAGTTGGAATATATACGAGACCTGTTTTTACTTATGGCCAACTATATGTTGCTTTATCAAGAGTGAAGAGTAAAGATTGTATAAAAATGCTTATTTGGATAACCAAGTTCAAGTTACAAACAAAACAACAAATATGGTTTATAAGGAAATATTTAACAGTTTATGAATTTGTAATTTTTAAAGTTTTAAATTATGTTTCAAAACAATATAATATGAATCTTCTTTTTAGTAAGTTTATTATGTTTTTAAGTACTTTGTTTACATGCGAATATGAATTGCATTTATATCAAATAATTCTTCCAATAAACATATAAACAAATTTTTGTCATTTTAAATATATCTTTAGTTGACGATTTTTATATTTTCACCCGTGTCGTACATGGGTCAATAACCTAATTTTTAGATAAAAAAATTTCACACTTACCTTGTAGGATTTAAGTGGGACACACGGCACATACAATTATACATATTATTATTTATTTTAATTTTACCCTTACCCTCAAGCTACGTGCCCCGGTCTAAGCGTTACATAAAATGTTAAGTAAACCTGTCTTTTTTACAAATATTATATTATTATAAAAAAAAATTAGTTTATGTGTACGTTATCATTATGAACTTGTTTTGTTTTTAGATTTATAAATACAAGTATTATATGCCATAAGGCATTAGTCTACCGTGCTATATAGTATATATCGAACTTCGAATATGTCAAATATCCTATCTAATAACTAATCATCCGTAATACGTTACAAGATCGGTGGTGTTTAAATATGTGCCATCTCTTTTAAGATATATGTTTGAAGATGAAATCGATGGAGATGCGAGGGTGGTACGATAAATTCATAAGTGTCTGGCGCATGTTAGAAATTTATATATATACAATTGTGTTACATTGTGTGTATCTTGTTTTATGCTTAAGTATTATTCTTCATTTTATATAATTTTCTTTTCTTTTCTTTCTTTCTTTTTCTTTGTTTTTTTTACTTTTGGTCCCAACACTTTTCATAATTTACAAATATCTCACAAAATATTTTTTTCTGTTTTAACCCTTAATATTTTTCCACTTTCAATTTTTGGTCCCTTATACTTTTCATCTTATACAATTGTTTTGTTTAACATTTCAGTCTAAATTTAACGAGTTAGCATGCTGCATCGCGTGTGTATAGTTCAACGTGTTTATGTCCATTTTCCCCCATTTAATGGTCCCGTCGCAACGTGTAAATGTTAAGTTGACTTGGTTATTTTTTCTATATATTTCGTTTCGGTCTAATTTTTGTGTGTTAACACGACACAACGAGCGTGTGTACTTCAACATTTTTACGCATACTTTTTGTTTGTTTTCTTAATCGTTAATGAAAGTTACTAGCTACTGCGGGTGAGGGGAAGGTGACTGAAGACGGTGATGGTGGTAACTTCATGCTTTCGAGTCACTTAGTGTAAATACATGGTTTTACACCCACCCATCCACCCCCCAACGCCATCGCAAAGCAGGGATGCTAATACTAGTTTTTTTCCAAAATGCAACGGCACCAGTTCATGACAATTTATTTCTAACGTTTTATTTTACATGTATTTCAAATATCTAAAAACTCATTTAACATAAAAAGAAGAGCCAATGAACTAGTGATGGAGTGGTAAGAGGGAGACTTACTATTCCATATGGCCCAGGTTTAATTCCTGCTCTTTGCATTTAGTTTCGGCGGCACTGGGTGTGATGGGAAACTAGGCGTGTAGGTGATGTTCACTAGTTGTATCCTTGAACTGAACGAGTTTTACCTCACCGCACTGTCGTGCCATCGGAAGAGTGTTCACGGGTGTTGGTCTTAGGTGAGGGGTTTTCCCCGGATCAATAGACGAGTATATCTTGATGTGATAAATTTAACCAACAGTTCATTTAACATATTCATTAGTAGTTCAAAAAGAAAAAAATTAAGAAAGAAATTTTCTAGAAGCTACAGACGAATCTGACCTGATCGCATATTAGATTAGGTATTTTATGTCTCGGTTTGTATATTCTTACTGTCCGACTTTTTTGATGTATTGATAGCTATTTCATGTACATATTTCTATTAGATATTTATAACCATTTATGTTAATACATTATAGTTATGTCAATGCAGGTCTAACCAACTTGATAGATACATTTGACTTTTAGATAGAGGTTCCAATTTTAAACCCGAATAATAACGTAGTTTAGTATTAATTACGTAAATAAAGTATGAGTAACACGGAGTTTAACAACTTTAATCATCAATAGGGACAGACTGTGGACTCTGTCATCAACAGGAGGGGAAATTCTTAAAATAGGAATTTTCATACACAAGTTTCTAGTTTTAGATATCATTTGTAAAGAATTCTATAAATAGATCGTGACGACTAGATTCTTGGTGTCAACTGGCTGGGACAACTAGTAGTTTACAAAACTGGTCGTAACAACTAGTAGTTATAGAATTGGTCGGGACGACTATTTTAGGCTAAAAAAACTTCAGAAACAAGTATTTTAAAGCACTAAACTTGTCGGGATGACTATTTTAGGTAAAAAAAAAATAGTTTTGACGAGTTTTTATGCAATTTTTGGTGCTTTTCTTAATATTATATTATTATATATAATTTTACTAATAATTAGTTTTCTACTATAACATCTATCTATAATATATATAAACGAAACCTTTAAAATCTTACGTGTCGCGATGTAATCCCCCCCTTTTATGGAAGCCACAAGATTGCTTGATTCTTAAATAAAGGCCACTCATTGATTTAACTCAAATTCATGGGTATGAGTTTTACCAAAACCAAATAGCTTTTAAACGTGTTATAACATCTCATTAAATTAAAAATTAATCTTACCAATTATTTGATATGAAAATCCTATAAAATAGGGATATACTAAAATTTAATATCCAGTTTAAAAAGAAAACGATATTATTGATAATTAATAAACAATTTTATAGTAAAAAAACATAAGCAGGTCATGATCACCAAATCCAGATAGCTTTTAAATGGGTTATAACATATCATTTATTTATGAAACTCTTTCATCATCAAACCCTAAGTATATTATTAGTTTCTTACAATAAAGAAAATTAAAATCTAAAAAATAAGTATGAAAAATCGAAAAATGTAAAACAACCATTCCCTCAAGCCATCAGATTGCTTTATTTGTAAATAAAGGCTTCTCACGCATTTGACCCGAATTTACGGGTAAGGTCTCACCAAACCCAGATAGCTCTTAAACGGGTTATAACATCTCATTATATTAAAAAATAATCTCATCAAATATTTGATATGAAAATCCTATAAAATAGGGATATACTAAAAATTAATATCCTATTTTATTTAAAAAAAGATATTATTTACAATAAATAAAATTAAAATCCAATTATACATATATAAATATTGAAAACGAATAATGTAAAACAACCCCAGTAATACGGGGGATAAAATCTAGTTCAAAATATAACGTTTTATTAAAATCCAAATACACGTTGAGACGTGCTTTTTTTTTATCTACGCGCCTTTATTCAAAACCGAGCTGGTAAAAAAACCTTGATATAAATTTGACCCGCTCAATTCTGAATAAATCTTATGTCCGCGCATAGATAAAAAAAAGCACGCCTCAACGGTGTATTTGAATTTTAGTAAAACGTTATATTTTAAAATTTATAAAAGAAAAACTAATTGTGAATCAAAGTAAATTTAATAATATAATATTACGAAAAGTACAATAATTTAAAAAAAAAAACAAACTCATCAAGACTATCTTTTTTTACCTAAAATAGTTGTCCTGACAAGTTTAGTGTTTCAAAATACTCGTCCTGACAAGTTTAGTGCTTCAAAATACCTGTTTCTGAATTTTTCTTAGCCTAAAATAGTCATCGCGACCAATTTTGTAAACTACTTGTTGACATCAAGAATCTAGTCGTCACGACTAGTTTAAATATCTATTTCTGGAATTCTTTACAAATGATACCTAAAACTAAAGATAAAATAAGGGGAAGGACATAAAAGGAATATTGAATGGTTGAGATTAGTTTGGGAGAAAACTAAAGATAAACTAAGGGGAAGGGCATAAAAGGAATATCACATATTGTTGACTTTCTCTCTCCACAAGCAAGGCACATGATTTATTTCCTCATCATTTTAAAGTGCTCATAACTTTTTTATACGACGTTTGTTTCAAAAATAAAAATAACCATAATAACGAGTGTTCTTTTATCTTTAATATGTGTACCATATTGATATATAAAAATATAAAAAAATAGTGAGTTTTTATACATTGTGTCATTGTGTTTTTTGTCCATTATGTTTTACAAAAATTGTGTTTTAGTATAGTGTTTTTTTACTATTGTGTTTTTTCATTGTTTAGTGTTTTTTTCATTTTTTTTAATATGCTGTCAATTCGTATTGTGTTATTTTCATTGTGTTTTTTAACATTGTGTTTTTTCATTGTATTTTTTTAGTGTTTTTGACATTGTGTTTTGTGAAAAAACACAATCCACATTCGACGACAATTATCTACTTGAGTTTATCAAAAAATACAATTGTGTTTTATGACAGTGGTGCTTTATTATTGTGCTTTAATCAATTTATCATGTTATTAGTAGATTGTGTTTTAAGAAAATCATTTTGAAATTGCATTGTGTTTTCCAAAGTAGGTCCTCATCTAAAATCTCATGACCACCACAGCCACCATCGTTCACCACCACATCCACCACGACATCGCTGCAAGTCAACAAAAGAGTACATTTTTCCGGCAGCAGGTCTATTTTCCGGATCCTATTTTCCGGTGAAAATACTCGACTGAAATCTAATAACCGGAGCTAGTTGTAGTTTCCAGCGAACATGAGGCGGGTAAAGACGGTGGATGCTAATTGTTGGTGCGGAGAGCAAGTGGTGGGTGCGGCGGTGATTGGGTGTGTTTTTCCGGTGAGGTCCGTTTTTCCAGTGAGCGGGAAGTGGTGCGACGGTGGTTGGGAGCATTTTTCCAGCGAGTAGGGTATGGGAGCGGCGATGGCGAAACCGATGGTGGTGGTGGTGGCTGGTGGTGGAGTGGCTGTGTTTTTTTTGAGATCAAGGGTTTTAATATGTTGGAAATTGGTGAAGATGAAGATGGGTTTTAAGATACATGTAATGGACCAAAATGCCCTCCTTGCTAGCCTTCCTACTGTCACACCCCGACTTAGGGCCTGGGTGCGACGCCCGTTAGTTGGTATCCGGTTTTGAAAATATATCAGAGTTGCGGGTTTGTTTAGCGGAAGTCTTTAAAATAATATTTTTATAATAAAATAATAGGTTCAATTACTCATTCAATATTTGATAAAATATGAGCGGAAGCTTTTTAATAAAATATTCATTTATAAAATATTGGGTCAGAATACCCGTTTCATTATTTCAACACCTGTCATTTCAAAATATGATTCTTTTACAATATTTAAATAAAATATCAGAGCCATCAGATCACCTCTAATGACTATGTCTCCAATCTTCTATCAGTTCCTGCCTACCAGTTCTAATCTTTACAGTTTCCCTGAAATGTGGGGGAAAAATACGTCAACACACAGTCGGTGAATGACGCTGACTCAATAATACCAGTGTGTAAACAATAACAATACCCTTGTGACAATACTCATTAGGCACCCAACTCAATTGAGTTAAAATTACCCTAAGTACATGTACAATTAATCATATATACAATATCATTTCTCTGATCAGTCCCGTAGACTACCAGAGGCATGTTTGATGATATGCATGGCCTCGGGGAACTCCGAGTCATCATGTATGTATGGATCCAGACACATGTATACTCTTAATTTGAGTATGCCCGTTTCTCATTATTGTAACACAAAGTTTTAAGGATTCGTAAATCTTATGTAAACAGTTCAGACTCTAAAAAAGTTGTAACAGTTTAGGGCGTATTCACCTTTTATGATTCTAATAAGTTTCTGATACTGATTCCTGTATATTGATCAGTTTCTGTTACTGACCCATGTCTATAAATCAGTTTCTGTTACTGATTCCTGTTTCTGTTTCCAGCTTTCTGATTGATTGTTATCTCGGACCTATAGCGTCACACCCTGACTAGCATATTGCAGAAGCGTAAAACAGGAATGTAACAGACACCTCTGGTATCAACACATTGTTTATAAAGAAACATTACAAACTAATTTACAATATATTACATTTCCTTATTTTATCATCGTTTTACAGTCTAGGTGATACAAACCAAACTAGTTCGTTAACTATACGATCTTACTACTAACTTCCTTGCTTCTATTCACATAGCATCAACCACACACATTGGGCAAGTAACAGATCACCAAATCATTCCGATTTAGGTATACCTGAAAAGCAGTTTAAAACGGGTCAACTACTAGAGTTGGTGAGTTTCACGAGTTTCGAGAAAACAGTAATGAGTATTCACAAGTTAACGCTTGTAATCATGAAATAAGTATGTATGTATGTAAATGATGTAATTATGCTAAGCTACAGTGAAGCCTTGACTGTATGTGCTGCGTGCATCCATTTCCTACGCTCAATCAATCACTATGGCTCCCCTTCCGCCCACAACATGCCCCGGTAGCTATGTCTAACACTACATAGCCTGTTTGTATAAATATGGTCATGTGCAAACGACGCTATGTGACACGGCAACCAGGCCGATTCCGTTTGGGTTTGTCAAACCAATAGTACTATTCACAAGCCACCGGCTCGAAGTTAATCACCGTGATCGTGGGGACTTTCGTGTGTTAGCACTTAGATAATTCACATCAATACATGTTTCAGGTATGTATATGTAATCAAACATGCTTTTCACCCAAAAGTTCGTAAAACTGCTTAAAGAGTGGGGTCATGAAACTCACAGTTTAGTAGATAATCAGTAGCACGTCGGTTCGAGGTTTGTATAATTTGCAATCACGGTTTCCTATAATCAGTATTATAATAATATTAATATTTTAATATTATTATAATCTCAATACTAAACTGGGCTGTATAACTAATCTGGGTATAGTTGGAATGCCCAGCAAGTGTCAATAGGCTTAGGTTGTGATGTTGTTCAATGTCTGATACTTAAAACCGAACTTGGCTCAGATTCCCGTTTTCCCAGCTGGGCCAAGTTGTTCGTTTACGCGTTCAGAAAACAGTTATGGGAAAATAAGCTTGGTTAAATGTATTGGTTAATAAAAAGATTAAGTTATAAAGAAGGATCACATACTTGGGTCCCGGATTAGCCACGGGGCACAATTCCGTTTATTCAGTTTGATTTAAGAAGAAACGCGCACAATCCACCCGGATTGTCCAGGTTTCTCATAGAAAAGTTTGTTTTTACTTAATTAGTCCAAAAATATGATTTTTGATCACTCTTGGTGTTTTGATATTCCCGCAGATTCGTTAGTCGCGTACTTGCCGGTTTTTATGAAAACTAAATTTGTTTAATCTTCAAATTAGCATAATTAATTAACCGTTAATCATTAAATTATGAAAATTTAGCCACTTATCAATTATAATATGTAGATTTTTATAAAAATATTTCTGGAATTATTTACTGATTTATTAATTTATAAAAATTCATTTTATCAGCTATATTTCGCCTGAAAATCGTCCGTTTATCCCAAAAAATTTCCAAAAATTCCACAAAAATTCTTGAATACTCAAATCATGTCCCAAAACAACCTGTATCAATTCCAGAATGTAAAAAGCTCGTGCAATATTCTTTTCTGCCCAAATTCGGCTATAAAAATTCACAGAAACGCATATACACAAAGCACCTTTAGACTTCTATAGATTATCCCAAAATTCATATGTGATCAAAATACATTAAATCTGAGTTCCCAGAAAAATTTTATAATTTTTGAAGTATTTTAGCTATTTTTCCCAAATAAACGTCCCAATTGGGTAATAAATTCGCCAAATATTCTCGGATGGTCAAAAAATTACCAAATTTGAACAGGGACTCAATGACAGGGTCCCTGATGTACCTGAAAAATTTCAAGGTCTAATAATATGCACATCATAACCTTGTCCTAAACAGCCCGTAAGCGAGTGTTTCGGCATTACCTTAGCGGTTTTGGTTCGTTTCCGCCTTTCTAATCAACTTTTCAAGCTCTTTTGCTCCTATGTAGGCTAGATACAAGTCCTATATCACAAACCAAGCAAGTTTCATCAATAGAACAGCCCTTTAACTTAGGGTTTCGGCTAGGGTATAAAAACGAACTTTTGAACCGTAAAAATGCCGTTTCAACCCTTTAATCCGTGTTTATGGCCAAAAATACTATCAAACCAGGTTACTTACCATGTATATGATCAAAACATGTTTATGGACCATTTTTAGGATTTTTACACGGTTAGGAATGATTTTTGGCAATCAAACTATGTTTATTTGGTATTAATCAATGTTAAACAAGTGTAAAAGTAGCTTATTTAAGTTGTTACCTTAGGGTTTTGGAGAGTTTCTGGAAAAACTGACTTGAAGCTGCTTGGACTTCAGTTTTTATCAAATGAAATGAATAAACAAGCTTACATAACAAGTTTTATAAAAAAAAAGGGGGTGGGGTATGCTTGGCCGATCGGAACTTCATGGGCCCATTTTGGCCCAAGTTTCTGATTTTTCAAGCCCAAATACGAAAAGCCCAGTCCAAATTTAGTTTGGGTTCGATTTTTGGCGTGAAAAACTTATCGGGTGCGTTAAACAGCGGGAAAACGAGTGATTTTCGGCTAGTTTTGTGTAAAATTATAAAAACGTACTATATGTTTGTAAAAATCAAAAATATTTTCACGGATAACTTAAAACATTTCAAATAAGTGTTTGGTAAGTCTTTTTCGGCTTAACGGATGATAAAATGCTTGGTTTGTAACTATCTTTC
This sequence comes from Bidens hawaiensis, assembly GCF_021521415.1. Lineage (NCBI taxonomy): Eukaryota > Viridiplantae > Streptophyta > Magnoliopsida > Asterales > Asteraceae > Bidens > Bidens hawaiensis. Next base: position 46,477 of record NW_027495713.1, on the reverse strand, counting down.
GCGTTTAAATCTATAGCGGGTAGTTAAACGAGCATATTTTCGTTTAACTTGTTTGCTATCAAATAAGGCCATATTACTAATAATTTAGCTTATATTAAACGTATAACACTTATAGATGGCCCCCCGGAATATCTGTGTCATAACCCGACCCGTTCGGTTAATCGTTCGTTTGTTACGCAAAAAGGCGTTTATTTGCTTAATCGGTAAATACGTACTGAGGCGAACCTTGTTTTGGCTCAAATGTCACATATAGTACGAGAATAACATTTGTATAAATATTAGATCTACGATCTAGCTTCAGACATCGTTGTCTGTTTTGTATAGCTATAACCTTGATAATTTATTTGTTTGTATAAAACATGTGGACATTTAGTCCCTTTATTTATTTATTAATTATATATCAGGTTTCTTCTTCAGGAAGAAACATATATACCAGGTTTCTTCTTTAAGAAGAAACATTACTTTGCCTATAACCTGTGAATGAATAGTATATTTCTTAATTATTAAGAAATATTATTTTTAACTATACCCTTTGTATATAAATGATTACGTTTCTTAATCATGAAGAAACTATAATTAGATTATAACTGCTTATGAAAAGCTATATTATACTTTACAGTGATCAAGGTTTGGGTTATAACTCCGACTATGGTCTAAGCTATTATAATAATAACTTAATCAGAACCCCTACCTCGTACAGGTTATTTGGAGTTAAATGCTTATGATTGATTGAGCGGCACTTCTACTCTATATCGCGTATTATCGCTTAAACCATTAGAGCTTCAGAGCATGGCACGCTTCACGAGGTCGGTATGCCTTTTGAGGTTGGCCCGCTTTTCGAGGTCAGCACGCTTATGCAAAACGTGTGAAAAGTGAAGTGGTTGGTGTGAGTGTTGATGTGCCGAACACCCCTCTATTTATAGCTGAAATTCTGCACCTTGGCGTATCGCGAAACTGCTTCACGTATTGCGAAGATGCACTAGCTTTGCTGAGTCAGCAGTAGGGTTGCCACGTGTCACCAGGTGCTGCCACGTGTCACCACGTGTCACGCATGCAGAGATGCAACTTCGCGTATCACGAAGATGCCTGATCTGCAACTTCGCGTATCGCGAAGATGTCTCGAGGTCGGTTTAAGTCTTTTTTCTTTTGCGTATCACGAAGATGTCTGATCTACAACTTCGCGTATCGCGAAGATGAAAGTTTCAGATTTTCATTTTCAGTCCTTGTACTATCCAAAAATACTAAAGCGGCCCTTATGCGGCTCGCGGCGATGGTAGCGTGTGAAGTGCCAAGTGCGCCATCAAAACGCCACATTACGCCCATCGCTCAAGTCCGTGTCCGTGTCCGTGCGCGTGCGCGTCGGGTGCTTCGCACCCTCCACTAGGACTATGGAGAGTGGTTAACGACGTTAAAACATTTCTATGGAAACTTGCTTCCTTATAAAGAGCTTCTATTTCTTTGTTTGTTTCCATGTGGGATGAAAATTTCATTCCTTATTTATACCCATGTGGAATGCTTCCACTTTCTTGGATGAAATTTTTCTCATTTCCTTAAGAGAAGATGCCTTTAATTTTCTTATCCCATTTTTTTCCCATGACTTTTCTTGAGATTATTTTTAATCCTTCAACTTTCAAAGTTGACAACTTTAGTCCAAATAAATATGGGTTTTTCCTAGATGTTACATCCTCCACACCTTGGAATGAATCTCGTCCTCGAGATTCGCTTGTCTTATATTGGATGCTCTTACTTGCTGCTTCATGATTAGATTCCATTTAATCTGATTTTCGAGTTCAACTGTCTATGCTGAATGATTGAAAATTTTTGGACCTATTGCTAACTTTACATCTCGATTGATGTAATCAGCCAATAATTCAGAATATCATAAGTAATTGTAAATTTCTAAATACAGTGGCCAGTTGTGTCTAATTATTTACCTTACCTTTTGTATTCTAAACATTTACCAATGTTAGTTTTATTGCTTCTTGGATTCGATATGTCGAATCAATTCCATCTATCGATCCTTATCATTTGTTTTCCTTATGTCATAACAGTACCTTTGTACCTTTGAGCAATCATATCTGATATGCTATATAATTATATCTCTTTTGAACATTCTTCTTTTCTTTTGACTTTTGATCAATCCCTGTTGATATTCCATGAATAGTAATTCTTGAAGATCTTGTGATTGAGCAGAGGTTTCTTTTACTGATATTCTTTCTTTGCATATTTTGATATCTCGTGATATCAGTGATATTCAGAATCCTTTCTCTCGGTACGCTATTAACCTTATATTTGTAATAGGCTCGCATAAGTATCTAGATGGTGTTTCTTGGTTAATCATCAGACTTTAAGTCTTTTTCAGTTTAGCAGATTCATGGCAGCAGACTCGTGGTCTGATCAGTAGATTTTTAATCTTAATTTATTTCAGCAGACTCTTAGTATGATCAGTAAACTTTTAAGTTTGATTTAATTCAGCAGACTCTTAGTCTGATCAGCAGACTTTAAGTCTGATTCAGTTCGGCAGACTCTTAGGTTTCATTTAACCTTAATAGAGTTTTATAGTCGTTTTATATTTACATATGATGTTTAATATGGTACGCCTTGGCCTAATAGAGATAGTCCATCCAACTGAATGAATCTGTCAGATGATAAATTAATTTAGCATGTTAATCAGTTTTGAATGTCAGCTTTGATTTCAGACACTTGATTGTCTTTTTCCTTTAGAGATGCTGAATATGAGTATTCTTGTGTATTAACAAGATCCGTATGCTAATATTTTATTTAGAACAGAGGGAATTAAATACCCTTTCTCGGTTTACAAAATTTCTCGTTTCAGAATGAGTTTTAGTTTAATGTATGTAAATTAACCATTCTATCTGACATTCCCTTGCTCTTGTCTTTGATTATTGTCAGATATTTTTGATTTCTTCTGACATTAGTGTTAGTCTTAATTAGCTTTTCTTTTCGGGCAATTTGTTTTGAAGTGGCCCGTTTCTCCACATATGAAACATACTCCTTGTTTCTTCCTGCATTCTTGCATTGTGTGTCCTTCACTATTGCAGTATGCACACTTATCTGTGCCTTCTCGTTGACATTTTCCAGAATGTTTTCTTCCACAAGTTTTACAAGTGGATTTTGAAGTATTTCCTTCTTTTTCTATCTTTTCCAATCCTTTCAGCTTCTTGATCTCTTTTTCTTCTTTCTTTTCCTCCTCTTGGTTTCTTATCATACTGTTTATCAAGTACCCGGCTACTTCCATGGCCGACTCAATTGTTTGCGGCATATTAGCTCTTACCAAGTCTCTTATTTCTCTTGGTAATCCATATATATAACGTGTAACTTTATTTTATTCTGGAGTAACCAAATGTGGAACTAGTCGGCAATATTCAAGGAATTTAGTATTATATTCCCTGAGATTTGTACCAACAACTTAATGATTCCATAATTTGGTTTGAATTTGATCTATCTCGTGGAGTGGACAATATTTCTTTATAACGATATCTTTGAATTCTTCCCAGCTTAGATTGTACATTATTTCTCTTCCCTTATTCCAGATCAGGGTATTCCACCATTCAAGAGCTTCTCCCTTGAACATTTGAGAAGAATATTGGATAGCTTCTGCACTTGTACACTTACTAATGTAAACGATTGCTTCTTGTTCTTCTAGCCATCTTAAAGCGGATATAGCATCCTTGTCTCCATAAAATTCCTTAGGTTTATAAGCTTGGAAATTCTTAAAGTTGCATCCTGTTTGATGCTTCAACTTCTTTCGGGGTTTGTCCCTTGAGTTATTGTTAGATGCAGAGCTATCATAAGCTTCTTCATTTATTGAATGAACAGATTTACTTTTACTTTCCTTATTTGATTGGCCTTGGTTGATTGAATTATCCTTGATAGCTTCTTGTATCATTTTCTGGATTTCATCTTTATACTGGGCGGGAAGTTCCTTGTTTTCATTGTTTATATTCTTTCTGCTTCCAACTATATTGGAAGGATTGTTCTGCGAGTATGCATTTTCTTCTCTTGACATACTACCATAAAATTTAAAGATAAGTTCAACATTCGAGACATTCGAGGAATTTAAAACATGTCCTTTATTTATATTATTGTAGTTTACAGAAGTGCATAATATTATCATTAGTTACACTTGTTACAACTACTACAGTTCTTATTATCTATTTCTTCCAACGGACAATCAATTTCTTGATTTTGCTGTCATTTTTGATATTCTCAGTTGTTTCCTTTTCCTTTCCTTTTTCTTTTTCCTTCTCCTTCTCTTCTTCCATCTCTATATCGTTAAGCATTGCTTCGGCTATTCTTGTAACATCGACTTCATAACATGTTAAGTCATTTCTGATGTATAGTCTTTCATAATCTGTGCTCCGGTGTTCCTTTTGAGGATGAGCAAAGTAAGGGTCTTGATTCATCGGATAATTGAAATATTCATGCCCCTAAGGATTTTCTTCCTGATCAGTCATTATCCTTTTTCCCTTTGACTTTATTGATCTTTGGGATCCACTTGATCCACTTGATCTTGTTCCATGTACATCTTGTCTTTGCATGATATGGGCTAGTGGGATGTTGGAATCGAATGAATCTGAATTTTCCTCCATTGAGGTCTGATGTGAGTCTTCACTACTAGATATGGGGATTGGAAGTAAAGCTGTCCCTATGCACCCTTTTCCTTTACCTGACCGAGGTTGATATGATCCTTGGCTGGATTGACGATCAGACATCTGTATGATGTTAGATGGGGAATAGGATCGCGTTCCTATCTTATCCGTAACAATTTTATTTATTCAGTGATTGTATTTTAGATACTTTTAGTTAAGTACCTATTTTGTTTGAATTAGTACCCGTGTAGGATTAAATCCTATCTGTATCATATTCAATCATTCAGTGATTATATCAGTTGGTATTGAATACCAATGTTTTCAGCAATTTCCTTATTTCTAGTCAAAGCCTAGGTAATAAGTATACCTAATTCGCTAAGACCGATGGCTCTGATACCAACCTATCACACCCCGACTTAGGGCCTGGGTGTGACGGCCGTTAGTAGGTATCTAGTTTTGAAAATATATCAGAGTTGCGGGTTTGTTTAGCGGAAGTCTTTAAAATAATATTTTTATAATAAAATAATGGGTTCAATTACTCATTCAATATTTGATAAAATATGAGCGGAAGCCTTTTAATAAAATATTCATTTATAAAATGTCGGGTTAGAATACCCATTTTGTTATTACAAAACCTGTCATTTCAAAATATGATTCTTTTACAGTATTTAAATAAAATATCTGAGCCATCAGATCACCTCTAATGACTATGTCTCCAATCTTCTATCAGTTCCTGCCTGTCAGTTCTAATCTTTACAGTTTCCCTGAAATGTGGGGGAAAGATACGTCAACACACAGTCGGTGAATGACGCTGACTCAATAATACCAGTGTGTAAACAATAACAATACCCTTGTGACAATACTCATTAGGCACCCAACTCAATTGGGTTAAAATTACCCTAAGTACATGTACAATTAATCATATACACAATATCATTTCTCTGATCAGTCCCGTAGACTACCAGAGGCATGTTTGATGATATGCATGGCCTCGGGGAACTCCGAGTCACCATGTATGTATGGATCCAGACACATGTATACTCTTAATTTGAGTATGCCCGTTTCTCATTATTGTAACACAAAGTTTTAAGGATTCGTAAATCTTATGTAAACAGTTCAGACTCTAAAAGAGTTGTAAAAGTTTAGGGCGTATTCACCATTTGTGATTGTAATCAGTTTCTGATACTGATTCCTGTATATTGATCAGTTTTTGTTACTGACCCATGTCTGTAAATCAGTTTCTGTTACTGATTCCTGTTTCTATTTTCAGCTTTCTGATTGATTGATTGATTGTTATCTCGGACCTATAGTACGAGAATAACATTTTTATAAATATCTAGATCTATGATCTAGCTTCAGACCTCGTAGTCGGTTTTGTATAGCTGTAACCTTGATAATTTATTTGTTTGTATAAAACATGTGGACATTTAGTCCCTTTATTTATTTATTTATTAATTATATATATGGTTTCTTCTTCAGGAAGAAACATTTATACCAGGTTTCTTCTTTAAGAAGAAACATTACTTTGTCTATAGCCTGTGAATGAATAGTATATTTCTTAATTATTAAGAAAAAATATTTTTAACTATACCCTTTGTATATAAATGATTACGTTTTTTAATCATGAAGAAACTATAATTAGATTATAACATGTGCTTATGAAAAGCTATATTATACTTAACAGTGATCAAGGTTCGGGCTATAACTCCGACTATGGTCTAAGCTATTATAATAATAAAATAATAACTTAATCAGAATCCCTACATCGTACGGGTTATTTGGAGTTAAAAGCTTATGATTGATTGAGCGGCACTTCTGCTCTATATCGCGTATTATCGCTTAAACCATCAGAATTTCGGAGCTTGGCACGCTTCATGAGGTCGGTACGCCTTTCGAGGTTGGCACGCTTTTCAAGGTCAGCACGCTTTTCGAGGTTGGCACGCAAAACGATGCAAAACGTGTGAAAAGTGAAGTGGTTGGTGTGAGTTGTGATGTGCCGAACACCCCTCTATTTATAGCTGAAAATTTTCAACTTCGCGTATCGTGAAGTTGCACTAGCTTTGCTGAGTCAATAGTAGGGTTGCCACGTGTCACCAGGTGCCGCCACATATCTCCACGTGTCACGCAAGCAGAGATGCAACTTCGCATATTGCGAAGATGAAAGTTTCAGATTTTCATTTTCAGTCCTTGTACTGTCCAAAAATACTAAAGCGGCCCTTGGCGATGCGAGCGTGCGAAGTGCCAAGTGCGCCATCAAAACGCCACATTACGCCCATCGCCCGAGTCCGTGTCCGTGCGCGTCGGGTGCTTCGCACCCTACGCTAGGACTATGGAGAGCGGTTAGCCACATTAAAACATTTCTATGGAAACTTGCTTCCTTATAAAGAGCTTCCGTTTATTTGTTTGTTTCCATGTGGGATGAAAATTTCATTCCTTATTTATACCCATGTGGAATGCTTCCACTTATTGGATGAAATTTTTCTAATTTCCTTAAGATAAGATGCCTTTAATTTTCTTATTCCATTTTTTCCCATGACTTATCTTGAGATTATTTTTAATCCTTCAACTTTCAAAGTTGACAACTTTAGTCCAAAATAAATATGGGTTTTTCCTAGATGTTACACCTACAGATATTAAACTTCCTATTTGAACTCAACCCTTATTGATATTAGTTTAAACAATGTTTATAATTTATAATTTACTAGATTTTATCCCCCGTATTATGGGGGTTGTTTTACATTATTCGTTTTTAATATTTATATATGTATATTTGAATTTTAATTTTATTTATTGTAAGAAAGTTAATAAATAATATACTTGAGGTTTGATGATGAAATGGTTTAACAAATAAACGATATGTTATAATCCGGCTTAAAAGATATCTGGGTTTGGTGATACCAATTACCCGTTTATTTTCTTTATTATAAAATTGTTTCTTAATTATAAATAATATCTTTTTTAAAATAAAATAGGATATTAAATTTTCAGTATATTCCTATTTTATAGGATTTTCATATCAAATATTTTATGGGATTATTTTTTAATATAATGAGATGTTATAACCCGTTTAAGAGTTATTTGGGTTTGGTGAGACCTTTACCCGTGAATTCAGGTCAAATGCGTGAGAAGTTTTCATTTACAAATAAAGTAATATGATGGTTTGAGAGAATGGTTGTTTTATATTTTTGTTTTTTAATATTTATTTTTTGGATTTTAATTTCCTTTGTTGTAAGAAAGCTAATAATATACTTATGGTTTGATGATGAAAGGGTTTCATAAATAAATGATATGTTATAACCCGTTTAAAAGCTATCTGGATTTGGTGACCCATGACCCGCTTATGTTTTTTACTATAAAATTGTTTATTAATTATAAATAATATCTTTTTCTTTTTAAATTGGATATCAAATTTTAGTCTATTCTTATTTTGTAGGATTTTCATATCAAATAATTGGTAAGATTAATTTTTAATTTAATGAGATGTTATAACCCGTTTAAGAGCTATCTGGTTTTGGTAAGACCCATACCCATGAATTTGGGTTAAATCAATGAGAGGTCTCCATTTAAAAATCAAAAAATCTGGTGGCTTCCATAAAAAGGGGGAGCAACCACATCGCGACACATAGAACTTTTGGGTTTTCGTTTATATATATTATAGATTACCATATGTAATTTGAAATATAAGTTAAATTAATTGAAAGCAACATCACATCAGTATCGAACTGAAAAGTTAATATTAGTTTTTGAAAGTTCGAATCTACAACAATTAAAGGGAAACAAATGTGATGGACTTCGGTTGTTTATGGGCTACACTAGTGGGCTGCCACTAAGTACGATATGAATATGAGAATGTAAGAAGTAGAAGAATAATCAAGAAGATAAGAAAAATGAACATTATAAGTCAGCACATATCTATCTCCTCAAATAAAAAACTACAACTTTTTTCACTTGTCAATCTCATAGCAATCCTCATATTTTTTTTAACCAATTTTATTATACGGTCCTTATCTTTTAAGTCATTTCAATAAATGAATTCAATATTTTTTATTAAATGTAAATACTAACCAATTATTAACATTAATGGTGAAATTAGAAAATAAGGAAATATAAAAATTGAAGTTGCAGGTCTGTTAGAATAAAATTTTAAAGTCACAGACAATTGCAAATAAATAAAATAAAGGTGCATCATTGTTGAAGAATTTGAATTTGTATTGTAAACTACTAATTGTTTTTAAACTAAGATTTGAGCAATAGTTCATAATTTATATATAAGATTAATTGGTTTCAAATTTGTATTTAATAATTTTTTCATATGCATTTTAACTCAAGAAAATGTGTATTTTCTTAATTTTCTCCAAACATTTTGTATAAATATTGCAAACATAGAGAATACATATTATATATATCTTAGTGTTTTGTATTAAATCATTGAGGTTGAATATTATAACTATAATCCATATGCATAACGATTTACTATTTGAACTATCTGTCATTTTGTTAGGGTACATATAAAATTAATCCTTTATTTATATGACTTTTTTGTGTAGTATAAAATGTTTTAGCAATAATAAGATCAATATTTAGTTTTCAACATTTTCTTGCATAGCTCATACCAAAATGCTTCATAAACATATATTTTATGACTTGATTTATACTTTTTTATACATTTAAATATAGTTAATTTAATATGTCTTATAAGACAAATTAGTGTATATTACGGTTTATATAAGACAAATTGGGTTTACGTTAGTGTTACATGTTGATTAGTACGTAATTAAGTGTTTATTATGGTTTATATTCAAAATAATAAAGCTATATATAGATTTTTTTAAAAATTACAGTCATAACATTTATTTTTAAAATATGTTATAAAAATTACAGTCATAACACTTATTATAATGTAACTTGATAGAAATATTTATTATTTTTATTTTTATTTTTTATTATTTGTAACTTAATCATGCTCCTCATTACATTTCAAGGAATATATTCCATTTTCACATTAATTTAAAAAAAGTAGTTAATCCAGTTAAAAGTCATTTGTCATGCTTCCATAAAATCTGAAATCTTTGCTTCATTTTTTTTCTATAAGTTGTTAATATATATATGTATATTAAATATTCCAACAACTTCCCATAATATTAACTGATAACACGGGATTATTATTCAAATTTAAGCTTTTCTAATTTAATACTTTCAACTACTGTAAATAAGAATAATTACCTTCACTTTATGCAACTTTTAAATTTCTAATATTCTACTAACTCATTGTTATTTGAACACGAATTTAAGGTTAGTAAGTTGTTGTCATTTTTCTGACAATTACATTTCATATGAAATGAAACAAATCATATTGTTATAGCTTTTCGGTTTAAGTTGCTTGATTATACAATTGTTAATTGTAAAATATAAAATTAATTAAAAATTTGTCATACATAGAATATTAATACCAACAAATTTATCATAAATTCTAAGAGCATATTTGGGATTGAGTTTGAAAACACCTTATTGGTTTATTGGTGTTTCCAAAAAGCCAATAAGTTAAAATGTGTTTGGCAATAACGAAAATCCTTTTTATTTTAGCTTTTTTAAAAGGTTAGAAAGCAGTTTTATAAAAGTCCCAAATCTTGGCTTTTCAAAATGGCTTTTTAAAAAAGCCCATAAGCCAATAAGCATATTTTAAACCCAATCCCAAACATGCTCTAAAGATTCTAAGGATGATTATATCAACAACGTTCAGGTAATCTGGTTTTTGGGATAGTCATGTTTTTTTGATAAGCATGAGCAGATGATCTCAAATGACATCATATTAATTGATTAAAATGTATGACCTGTCTTGCAAAGTGACCTGTCTTCCGGCACTTGTAACACGCGGGTCTAGCAGTACAATCCAGAGTATAATGTCCCATTTTCCCACACTTGTAGCATGCATTCGATCCCAGTTTACACTCTCCACCATGAGCCTTTCCACACTTATGACAGACATCAGTACCCTTCCCCCATTTGCACTCACCACCGTGCATTTTCCCACACGTCTGTCACGCCTTTTTCCATGATTATCCCATTTTTTGTCTTTCTTCACTTCCACCACAACTTCGTCCACCGCCAAGTCATCATAAACCATTTCCGCCAGTTCGACCGCAGAATCAAAAGTAGCAGGCCTATTTGCCTGACCAGTGTGCGGACATTTTGTGGAAGTCCTCTAACATAACACTTGATTGTTTTCGCTTCGGTTTCACCATCTCGGGCACAAGTCTCGACATGCGGTTAAACTCGGTAGTGTACTCACGATGTGTCATTTTTCCCGCTTTCAAATTCAGAAACCTCATCTCTGCCCGTTCAACCTCAGTATCAGCACAGAACTTCCTCATTACCATCTCTCTCAGATCCTCCTACTTCATGGCCTGATTTCAATAGCAGTTTTCTCTGTTCAACAGTTTCCCACCAAAACATTGCTTCATCACCAAATGGCTGAGTAGTGAAGCCCACAGCTTGGTCGGGACGACACTCACTAATGCGGATAACATTATCCATTGCGGTTATCCACTGCAGAGTAGCGATTGCGTCACCAGTACCAGTTAGCTGAGGTGGGTCACAACCTTTGAAGGTTCTGTAGTTGCAACCACCTCGGCCTCTCTTACCTTTACAGAATGAACTTCACTTGATGCCTCAAACTCAGTCTCAGTATCCTTCTTACTACTCTCCCCAGTCTTCTCAACAGTCTTAGTACGACTTTCGGTAGACTTGTCTGATTGGAGATTCTTCACTGCAACAGCAACAGCTTGAGTAATCGTAGCTTGAATAGCAGGATCGAACTGATACTCTTCTTCATGTATAATCAGGCTTCTGTCTTCACTAAGCTCAGTAATCGGTTCTTCGGAGGGTACTCGGTTAACACGTGGCCTACCACGGCATCCCTTGTGTTCTCCTTGTCCAGCAGTCTTAGTACCAGCCATCTGATTTCTAAAGGAAAAACACAAACATTGTCATGTGAGGAACTATTTAGTACAAGGATAGTAAGGCTGCAGGTAATAATAGTGGCTAGCTGGGATTAGCTGCTCACGTTACTTTCCGTGTCCTATACACTTCCGTTCGTGAGTCTACTTGTGCTCGGTTCTACTTAGAGCAGTTAGAACATCAAACATTCAAATATAAACAAGCAATTCTATCACTAACAATTCATATAACTTTCCTAACTTATCCCTACGTTACACGTAAGGAAATTCACGTATTAAGCTTGCTTGAGTAACAAATGACATTCTCTGACTGGCATCTTCTTTCTTCCTTCTTTTTGTCCCATTCTCTGTTTAAGTCTAAGCATGTAGGATACTTATTCTCTCGAACTTATGCTCTGATACCAACCTGTGAGGCCACCGACCCCGGGTGACCTACTTTCACGCTGGTTGAATTTACTCATTCACATAATTCGGAAAATCAGAATTAATTAAAACAATTTGCGGAATAAAAGTCAACCATTCTTACAAACATAAGTACTTTGCCTTAAACGGAAATAACATAAGTCTTAACATAAATATAATTAGCACGTGACTCTTCTTTTCTTCGATGCCAGTCTTCTTTCATTCGCCACGTGTTCCACTCTAAGCAACCTGTCTCATCCTATTTGCCTGCGGGCATACTAAAAGTCAGCTACGCTGAGTGAGTTCTAGATAATCAATTAACATACATACATTCATATTCATACTTATACGTATCCGAAGATACGTATTACATACATTACTTACTATTACTCATTCATACATACATTACGTACATGCATACGCATTTACATACTTTCTTTCATACTCTTCCTATGGCATACCATAAACTATTCCTGCTTCTTATATAACAGATATTCTTCGGGTCTGGTCCCTCTATCTCAAATATTATTGTAACACCCCTGCTTTAAGCGGAATACGCCCGGGTGTAACGTACATATCACTCATAAGCTCGTAACGCTATTAAAGCGACAATAATTATATTTATTTCATTTCATAGCATAGCAAGTACACAAATTGTTCATAAGAGTAAAAGGAACAAATAAACAATTCATCAAATCACAAATAAGTTCTTTATTTAAATAACCTAAGGTATACTAATGATCTTCATCCTTAGCACTTCATCGTATCAACCTATGGCACGTTTAAAATAATATATTTTGTCAACAACACATGTTGGTGAGTTAACATAAGTTTCGGCGTATATAAATATATATAAAATGTGCGATTCAACGATCGTCATGCAATAAATATTCTAACATAATGTGAATTAAATCAAATAGTGTCATCCTCCCGTTCATTTAGCCGAAGCTGTAGAAGTCGGGGAAATGAGAACCACCTTGCGTAAGCAACCGAAGTCGTAACGTTAGACGGCGCATGTATGTCCCGTCGGACCTTCCCACTATATGTATGCGTTTGCGTTTGCGTAACTTCCACCATAAAAACTGTAAACACGTTGCACATAATTCACATATAATCATAAACAATATGCACGAATAATATTAACGTGTACAATATAAGTGAATCGGTTTGTAACAAGCGCATAACTAACGAAAGAAAAACTTGTGACATGCTATACCCCAAAATATATAAAACGTTAAAATGGGGTTATGAAGAACTCATCTTTGAAATAGATGATAAACGAAAAACGAAATCCGAAAGCAACCGAAAGTGCGTTTAAAGAACTCAAAGCGATTGAACTTCTCGAGCTAAATAAAAATAAATACGAAAATTTAAAGACTAACTAACGGGATTATACGGGTTAATTATTTAGTTTTAAAGATGTCGCGTTATATATTTTATCATCTTAAGGCGTGGATTATTCTAAGTCTTAACGGAAATTTTGACTGTTTATATTATTTAATATTATAACTTAAATGCTAATATGAAAATTACGTTGATTACGAGGCATGGATTTTACATGGGAATTTATCTTGAACTATGTTAATAAAGTAAGGTTAAAGAATTAACACTAACGAATTATAAAGCTAACGAATTTAAAGTTTAGCGAATTAAAGTTTAACGGATTAAAAACTAACGAATTAAAGTTTATTGAACTATATTATTTAAATATTATTAATTTAACGCTAAGTTTGAATGTTATAACGTTTACGAAATTTTGATGTTAACGGTAAATTTTATTTTGAAAACAAGGTGCTAACGAACGATAAATACATAATTGCTAAACGAGTTGAAAATAAGACTTGACAATTTGAAGGATTAATTTTTAGGTGAAAACGATAATTATAATTTTTATAATTGATTTTATGTGATTAAAAATAATTTTATTTGATTTAAAATGATTTATGAAAGAATATATATAGTTTATAATAATTAATATAAAAGATTTAAAAATAAAACAAAAATATTGCTTTGACCCGGGTTCAAACCCAAGTGCTTATGGACACAACATAGTTGCTTAACTACTGGACCAAGTTGGGATTTGATTAATAACCACAAACTAAAATATATAAATACTTTTTCAATTCATCTTCTTCCCACAAAAACCCTAGATTCAGAACAGTTAATCCATCCCACGTTTGCTCAAATTGCATTAGGGATTTCATTTAGTGGATCAAAACTAATCAAATACATGTATTATTTACGTCAAATGGTGTCGGGAAGGTGACAAACGATGAGGTGGCCGAAAACGGAAGTTGGCCGAGCAATTGGGTGATATTGAGTGTTCATTAGTGTATTTAGGTGATTGTAGCAAGTTTAGTTGTATGTTAGGGTCCTATTTATACATGTAATTGGAGCGCAACTGGTTAATTCGCATATTTGTTTGGCCGATTTTTTCGGCGAGTCTAACGGAATTATAATGACAGTTATGGTCATTTAGAACGCAATTAATTAGTAATATGACGTTTATCATCGATGTCAAATTACGTTAGGCTAAATTATTGGGTCAAATGAGGTTTAATATTGGGTCTTTTTTAGAGATTCTCGCGCCGATCCGGTGGCCGGAAAATAAGGTTGGGAAAACGGGGATGGTTGGGATGGGTTGGGTTGATTTTTAAAATTAATATTATTTTAGGTTAATTACATTTCCAGTCCCTCAATTTCCATGTTTTTTTGAAACTATATTAAAGTTTATATTTATAATATAAACCTTGAAGTTATAAAGTTTGCTAAGAGTATATGCAATTATATTCATGTTAATTTCGTATTAAACCCGATAGCTTGAGAATCGGTTAATACATCAAAACGACCCAATGGGTCGGGTTAACAGATTCAAATACATATACAAATACAAACAAAATTGACGAATAATATATACACTAACGAAACTTGATACACACACACACACACACATATATATATATCTTTACAACAAAATCAAAAATTTAAAAATGGTTCGGGTTTTCGGGTTTTGAAAAGTAACGAATGTTATAATTATTAGGGTCTGGTCCCTACTATCTCAGATATTATTAGGGTCTGGTCCCTCCTGCCTCAATCTTATATATTATTAGGGTCTGGTCCCTTTATCTCGCATAACCATACAACCATACTTGTCTTGTCAGCTATCCATACATTCATTTCATACTTCATTATTATACGTGCATACTTTACCTGTCTCATGTATATAATATTTATATACACATATTCATTCATATAACATTATATAATAATAACATTCAATGCACAAACATACACGTATCTTACACTTATCACTTAGGATAAGCGTTTTAATTATCACATAGGAGTATGCACACAGCCCCGAAAAATGTCATAGAGAAAGGTGCTAGAACTCACCTGTAGTCGGTTCTTTTCCGAATTAATAGTAATACCCTTCTTCAGCTAAGCCCGACTAACTGTTATTAACGTACACGTATTAATCCTCTATAATTTCTTGTTATTCATTTCTTAAGTTAAGGAGGTTAACTTTTAAGTTAACTGAACCGACATGTAACCTTCTTTAACTGTTCATAATAATTTAATACACCTTAACCATATTTTACTATTGAACCGACTTCATTAGTTTGCACTCTTAACAATATTTATTAGTATCGTATGCATATCTATTATTATATTATTTCCTTATTATTTTAATTCACATTCTAACTTGTCTTAAGTTCTCATCTTCACACTTTATATCATATATATATATAATATTTACAAGTTATCTTTCGTTCGTACGTTCCTTTCAATTCCTCCATTGATATGACGAGCTTTTATGTTCAAGTGTTCCTGAAGGGTCCCATAAATCCTTGGTTTAGTATAAGGTGGGTTACAGGTTCTAAACGAGTCAGGTCTCGGGTTCAGGTTTCGTTTAAGTTCTTGGACTCATTTGTTCTCTTATTAGTATTATGCATAATTATTATTGTAACACCCTGGCCCGGATGGGCTGATGTGTCACAATAAACATGGTTTCTGAGCAAGAGACATAATTTTATTTATTACTTGTCAAATGTATAATACATTAAACAAAGCAAACTTAAAGCTAGTTTACAAACTAGCACAGCTAAAAGATATTTTATTATAATCCTGATGTTTTATTCTTCTCTCTTAATCCCGCCCAAAGTAACCTGTGGTCCTGTATACAAAATATAAATAACGGAATGAGCCGAGTGCTCAGTACGGAATAATAGACTCAACCAATGAATAATTTAATGAAACATAATTTAAATTTAACTTATGGTAAATGATACAATAAAAATTAACCTTATTATATAAATTAAATCGTATCATAAGGATGTACCCATGAACGAACATAAACGTGACAACACACAGGTAGCTACTCCCGCATATTTATCACATGGGATGGCTAGTTGGCATACCCGTTATCCATCTCCTTAATAATATTCTAGGATCGATCCATACGCCTCCTAATAGCCATATGTACCACACGTGTAATTAAGAGACGCTGTGAACTGATCTCACCGTCACGGGTGGTGCACATGTTGTCAATGCCGCAACAACACGCTTGTGGGACACTTCACGAGAAGCGACACTCAGGGTATCGGAATACAAATGATCTTATTCACATAACTCGTAGCAAATATATTGTCGTAACATATACCGTAACATGCGCTAATGAGTATAATTAAACATAATACTATCACATGACATGGAAGTTAAATCCAATGTTATAATCAGAATTGGAATCCAATGGACAGTCAAGTGAATTGATAATCCAAAGACGGGAGGAGTTTTAAAATATATATGAACTCAATATATAGGTTTATATTAATTGAATATGAAGTAATAGGAAGTGAGGGTAAGGATCCGTACCTTTAATGTTTCAAGATCATACTAACTTGTTCTCGAGCATTCTAATTATCTACATACAAGTTATATATTTTCTATTAGAATAATGTTTGTAAGATCTGAATCTTCGGTACATCTTGTAAGTTTTGCATAATTTAAATTTTCGGTATACGAGGGATGTAATAATTATATTTTAATTAAATATTTATTTATTAGTGATATAATAAATTATAATAAGAGACACAGTCTTTACTTTTAAACCAAACATTTTGGAAACAAAAATTCTATTTGAAGTATATGTGCAATTGCACAAAATATTATCTATAGACAGTACTCATACATGGCTTTCGATTATTTTATGTTTAAAGTGGGCTCATAACATTATAATATAAGTTTTGTCCCTTCATTGAATTTAAATAGATAAGTGACTTAAAATATGCCTTCTTTGAAATAAGTGTTTTAAGATCTGATGATGTAACCTATGATACTTGTATTTACTATTATCTTTCTTTTATATTTTTGCTTTAAGTTTACACTACTATCCATGAATTACTTAAGATAAACGGCTAATATATTGGTTCTCAAAAATATAAAAGAAAGATACAGGTGGTGGGTCTCGAACCACTAACCATGTGTTTATTGGTTTTGGGTTTAACCAGTTAAAATAAACTCATTTCTATTAGCTTGTTGAAATAACATGATAATAAAGCAAACCTTGCTATCCTTATTCTTCAATAGCTCGCCGGAAAACGAGTAGGTTGACCGGAAAATTGTTTTGAATCCTGCGAGTGATCGTGGCGAAGTTACTAACAAGTGAAGATATATAAAGATGGTAGTGGTTTATCTTGTTGGCGTCAGTTTGTTTTCGGCTTACCGAAGATTGCAAAGTCGGCGTCAGAAACTTGATCGGAAATATTTTTAAGTGAAAAAGTTCAACAACACTATTAATCTTTTCTTTGTAACCAAAGTGGAGACGCAGAGACGGTATAGAAGGTATTATTTTGAGTTTATATTATTCACGGGTTAACGGCCGGTTCCATTGTGATGTTGCACAGTGGTGGTCAAAGGTGGTAGGAGTTGGTTATGGAGTGTATATGGTGAACAAGGGAATCGTTTTTATCATATAGTTAACCGGAAAGTGCAGGTTTGCCGGAAACGCGTAACATTATCCGAATTGAAGAGTGAATTAGCATAAGAGGGTGTGAACTTTTAAAGGTTTTGATACATGTATTTATAATTAATTTACTTTGAAATTTAGATGGATAAGTTTGAAAGATAGCCACGTACGAGATGTTACCTTCATTGGATGTGTCAAAATTTACTTCTATTTCTTAATTTTAACTACAGAGCTCATCTGTCTTGTTTCTTGTCATGTACGCATTATATATACATATATTTAGTTGCACATTTACTAGTATACATAAATTATTATTGTTAACTGTTCTCTTTTTTTTCTTTTTCATTTTCTTTTAAACATAGTTGTATACGTATCTTTATCCTGATTATTATTATTATTATTATTATTATTATTATTATTTCTTTTTCTAGAAAATAATTTAAAAAAAATTTGGGTCATTATAATTATTATATTGTTATTTATTATTAATAACTTATTATTATTATTATAGGATTTAGTTATTTACCAAATGGCCCTCCTAACCTAATTATATAGCAACCCAACCTCCACCCTCCTCTACCCTCTTCTTCTTTCCTTCTTACCTCACGGCCTCACCACACCCGCCACAACCTTCCGATTCCGGCAAGGCTACGGGGAACAGGGGTTGGGTGGAACCAAGAGTGGTCCTTAATTAATTCGCATATGAACAATTCGCATGAAAAGGGTTTGCACAAAAACGATTCTCATAAAACAATTCGCATGAATCGATTCGTGCGAATTGTTTGTCTGCCATGATTCGTACACCATTCCATTCGCATGAAAGAATTTGCACGGGTTTTATTCGCTCGGGTTCTATTCGCACTAGTTCTAGTCGCTCGGATTCTATTCGCACGGTTACTATTTGCTCGAATTCTATTCGCACTGTTTCCAGATCTGGTTTAATTAGGTCGCGTCTCGGGTTCCGTGCTTGCTTTTAGATCGCCGGAGCCGGGTTCCATTCTCGTCGGATCTTAGTTCCAGGTCATAGCTTAGCCGTTTGTGACCATCTCGTAGAACAAGAGACACTTTGGGTCCTGTGGTTCGAGTTTCAACATTGCAGATCTGGCTCGGGTTCTAGTTCCGGCCGAACTGTTGGGATTCGGGTTTCGTTGGTCACCGGATTTCGCTTTCTTAGCACCTAGCTGTTATTATTATTTGTATTATTATTGTTTCTCTTGTCAAATCTCATTGCTATTATTATTGTTATTTGATTTTGGGTAAACCGGTTTTGGCTCGGTTCGTTTCGTGTTTAACTTTCAAGCTCGTTTGTTCATTAGTTACAAATTTTAACGAAAAGAGAACGAATTAAAAACGAATATAATGTTTACCTCTTTGGTGTGATTGAACTAGATCTTGAATAAATGGAAAGATGGATTGTGTGTTAAGGAAATTTGGGTGTGTGTATAGGTGTGTGTGATAATGATTGGGAGATGATGATGAGGATAATGATAAGATTAGGGTTTAGGGGTTTAAATATGCTAGCCCAAAGGCTTTTAGGCCCATAATCACTCTCAAATCAATTAAGCTCTCTTAACCTTACCCATTCTCTTAACATATTTAATTAATTTAATTCAACGTCACACGACACGATAACTAAAATAAACTCGTAATACTTTATTTATTTATTATCGAAACGAGGACGTTACAGATTCGACATGAAACTTGATATATTAGTAGATCGGGCTGTAGGAAGTAAGAATAATATAAACTTGGTAGACTGTAACCAATCAGGTGCGATATAGGAAGAAAAGGTGATGTTCGGACTGACAACACGGGTAGACAAAGTTGGCCAGTGAAAAGGGAAAATCGGGTCATAAGGAAGAGTCACTGAGGAAAATGGCTTTAAAATGGTAAAAATGAATAAAATGAGATTCTGATCACACGATACAGAATTGCATAGCATAGCCATGCTATGCGATTCATTTAAAAGAATGCGATGCGATTCATTTTCCATGCGATGCGATTCGTTTTGCAACCATGTGATGCGATTAGTTCCTCCATGCGATGCGATTCGTTTTGCATCCATGCGATGCGATTTGCTCTGCCCCTTGGACCCTGCTAGGGGCTGCCGCCCCTAGAACCCCGCTACCAGGGGCGCTGCCCCCCGGACCCCCGTCCATTAGGGATATCACTTACCTAGAAATATGACTCGGTTAGAAATAGTTAATTGATACTTGTAATCATTACACAGTTAGCCGAGCTCAGTTAAGAAAGGGAATTACGATAAACTCGGAGAGGAATCGTCTACAGGTGAGTTCTAGCCCCTTTCCTATGCTATGTTTTCGGGGCTGTGTGCATACTGCGATGTGATAGATTAACACACTTACCTTAAATGGTAAGTGTATATTAGATATATGTTGTAAACATATGTGAACGATATTAAATGTTTGAATGGTATGCACATGGTTATGTATATATTTAGTTATGCTTGAAGGTATGTAATGAACGTATGTATGGTTGTATGGTACGATGAAGCGCACCGGACCCTAATAATATTCAAGGTATGAAGGGCACCAGACCATAATAATATCCGAGGTATGAAGAGCACCGGACCCTAACAATATCCGAGGTACGAAGGGCACCGAACCCTAATAATATCCCAGGTGTGGAGGGTACCGGACCCTAATAAGATCCGAGGTATGTATGGCGAAATGCTCTTTAAAACGAATGTGTAATAAGAAGTAATGTAAGTATGGAAATTATAAAGAAGTTTGTAAGTATGTATTAGTAAGTAAAGTACGGAATACGTATCTCCGGATATGTATAAGTAAAGATATGAAAGTAATGTATATAATGTTATTAACTAGAACTCACTCAGCATAGCTGACTTTTAGTATGCATGCAGGTAAATAGATTGAAGGAGCTGGCTTAAGAATGACCCATGGTAGGGACTGGAAGACTGACATCATGGGAAGAAATGTTATGAATTAATATGTTATGTTTTAAGACAAGTTAACTGATGTTAAGACAAGATTTATGTTTAGTAATATATTGGTTGATGTTTTTAATTATTTCGTAAAAGTTTTAATTAACTCTGAGATTAGAACTGTGTTTATGAGTAAATCCAACACCAGAGTAGGGCTCTCGGGACCGGGGCCTTACACTTGCTTACTTGCTTCAATTTCAACTTCAATTTCGAGTGATAAATATGATCATAGGCCCCACTTTGCACTCAGGACCGTGGTGTTATGAGTGGAAAAGGGACCCCCAATCCGAGTACGTTGGTTGTTACCAACTGGAAATGACCTTGCATGTGATTATCTGAGTACGTTGGTTGTTACTAACCGGGGGGGGGGGGGGGGGCTACAGTTTTATTTCAAGTTTATCTTCAATTTCAAATGTGAGTTTCTCATACCCCTTTTAATGCTTTTACACACTTTGTGGGTAACATATATATCCTATCGAGTCAATTTGTTTACTTATTCATTTGCAAACTACAATTCGTATCATGAACTTGTGTGTTTACTTGATTACTTGCTCAAAACTTCCTTGCACGTGGTATCTCAATAAGTATGATCATACGCCCCCTTTGCACTCAGGATCATTTTGTTATGAGTGGAAAAGGGCCTCATTACCCGAGTACGTAGGCTGTTACCAACTGTAAAGGACTTTACTTGCACGATTACCCGAGTACGTTGGTTGTACCCAACTGGAAAGGACCTTACTTGCTCGATTATCCGAGTATGATGGTTGTTACCAACTGAAAAGAACCTTATTTGCCCGATTTACACACGTCTCATGGAATTGTATGATTTTTATATTATATATATCAAAACTTGTGTAAACTCACTAACTATTAGTTTAGTTGACCTTTATATTATATATGCTACAGGTTCAGTAATTAGAAGATGATGCCCGGAGAAGACACTAGAGCTTAGGTTATAGAAAATAAAAGGACAACCTGTTTAAATATTTATATAAACTAGGATAGTGCCCGTGTTACATACAGGTAGAACATATTTAAAACCCGGAGAAGACACTAGAGCTTATTTGCACGATTTACACACGTCTCATGGAATTGTATGATTTTTATATTATATATATCAAAACTTGTGTAAACTCATTAACTATTAGTTTAGTTGACCTTTATATGATATATAGGCTACAGGTTCAATCATTAGAAGATGATGCCCGGAGAAGACACTAGAGCTTAGGTTATAGAAAATAAAAGGACAACTTGTTTAATTATTTATATAAACTAGGATAGTGCCCGTGTTACACACAGGTAGAACATATTTAAAACGTCATATGTATGTGTATATTATAAATTTAGTAAAATGCAAATGTCATATTTATATAAAAAAGGATACCTTTACATAAATTATGAGACATTAAATTGTTACTTTAATTCAGATACAAAACCATACAAATACTAACAAAGATAAATAAAAAGTAAAACGTCTTTATAACTTATAACATGAGAACAAAAAACACATATTAATTGAAAGTTAATCGTCTAATTAAATCAACATAAAAAATGTCATGCCTCATACATAATAACTGAACTATATGAAAAATAAGCATTGTGTAAATTTCAACACAGATACATTGAAAAAAAAAAATAAACAATTAGTGATAAGGAAATTAATTAATAAAAAGAAAAACTTTACATAGACATAATTGAAGAAAGCATACCTTGATAGTGTTTGTGTTATCCAAAGCAATTTGTAACTAGTATAATGCCAAAACCCTATGTATACAACACCTCAAATTAGTTACAAATTCAAACAATACCCCAATTTATATCCTAAATACTGCAAAATTAATATTAATGAAACCCGTATTTGAATTAGTTACAAATTAAATATTTTATTAATTAGATTGCATATATAAGTTGTTTCAAATGATTTTGATTTTAATAATTTTTATAAATAATTTTGAATGAATAGTAATAAAAGTTTTCATTCTATTTTGAGAAATATTTATTTTATGGTAAAACCGTTTAAAACTTAATGAGTTAGTCAAACCTATAAAATAGACATTTATTTCAAAATTTTAAGAGTTTTAAAAGAACATTTAAACAATTTATAAGATATAAACATTTGTTTATAAATTTATAAAGTTAATTGATTAGGTGTTTAAACTTTTAAACTTAACATATCTACATAAAGTCAGCTATTATAAAATGAAAGATTTAAAAATTTTAAAATGAATTATGATTTATTTTTTTGTGTGTATTGATTGATAAATGCTCGTTAAATCAATTACTATTGTTTGACTAATATTATACCAAATAAAGGAATGTGTTAAGTATATTAAACTAATATTTTAATTATTATAATCAATTAGGTTCCTATCCATATATAATAAGAATTTCAAATTTTAAATTGATAGGTCATAAAAATAAATTAATATTAGTGAAACTTGGAAAAAGGCGTATTAGGAAAAAAAAATCACAATATATAAACATAATTTTAAGTAACAAACATATTAAAACATCATATCGATTAACTGATAATTTAAAAAAAATCATATCTTTAAACCCTAAATAGATGAAAACATTAATCGATTAATAAGATAGATTAAATATCAAATCTGTTAACCGTTAGTATAAAAAATCATGTAGTTAAACCCTAAATCCAATAACAATGAATCGTTTTGATGTTGTTCTTCACAAAAATCGATTAAACACTAAAATATAAATCATACCTAATAATTGCAAATGATGAACAGATTTGATGTTGTTTGGATTATGAAACTGACAAATCATGAAGAACCGGTTATAGATGAGGCGAATAATCTGGTTACAAGCGATGGGGGGCGTTATGAGTTTTGAACAAAGCATGTGCCTTTTATAGAAGAAACGATGAACAATTTAAACCTAGTAAATTTAATAAGTTTTTTTTAATTCTAACAATAATTAGAATAATTAATATCATAATTACATTAATAAGTTACAAGAATATAAAAGTCAATATCATTGATTAAAATTTTATTGTGAATATGTGGAAATTATATTTATGGAAGGTTGATGACATGGAAGCCTATGAGGACAACCTAGGTGAAGGACATGTGTACAAAATTGTGTTGCTTTAATATATTAGTTAGATTTTCTTATATTTCTTGTTAAAACTTGTGTACTTGATGTTGAAGTTAATTAATGATAATATTGTCACATGTGTTTTGAGCAATATGTACGTCACACTCAGGCGTTTATGCTTAAGCCGGGGTCTTACACCCTATATACATTAAAATGTCGGGATAAGTAACTAAGCAGAGTTAAAAAACAACTTAACCAAAATTAAGACACACACACACACACACACAGAAAGAGAGAGAGACTGCGTTTTGATGTAAATCATTTTAAATGGTTCCATACAATAAAATGTTGGGACAAGTAACTAAGCAGAGTTACATGAGAGAAAACAATGCGTTAAGACTTTACAGGTGATATTAAGTTTGTTTTATTGCATTTACGTGTCAAACACAGTGGGTTGTTCTTTGTTATAAGAGCATTTTTAAATATTATTTTTGGTGTGTTATGTGGCACCTATCAAACCAATCACTATACTTCTTTCTCATGCTCTCCCATAATTTATTATAACTTCGTTTTTCATGCATCTATCCTAGTCATATTCACAAGCTTGTTTTTGGTTGTTCTTATAAAAAAGCTAATTCACCATCACTCCTTGACATCACAACCTCTATTATCCACATCACCCTTTTTTTTCTTTAAAAACATTCATAAAAACACCTAATACAGATGCTCCAACCAAATGTCAACGACAAAATCATGCCTTAACTCAGGAAAAAAATCTTAATGAAGAAGTTTAGTAAGTGTTTTGAACTTGTATTATTTGTTAAATGCAAATTTTTGTGAACGAAGAACACCAATTAAAATCCTGGAAAAACTCTCAAGCGGTTCAATGTTGTGAGGTGTAACACCCGTTAATTTCCGATAAACGATTTAAAGCATGTAAAGTATGTACTTCTCTCGGGATTTATCTGGCATTTCTCGGTGACCTTCTCATCTTACCGGTATGTTAAATCAATTAACTTCTCATTCAAGTTGCTACTTCTTCCAAATTGGAGAGGCTATAGTGTAACATATTATATTATATCACAAACCCTAACCCCTCCCCCTTTCTTCGGCCGATCGGAAACAGGAGCAGCAGCCACACCCCTCTTTTTCTTTTTTTTTCAGCCAATTTCAAGTCTTTTACACCCCACTAGGTTAGTCCCACATCCCCACTAGTCTTTTACACCCTAATTAACCTTTATATCTCGCTTATTGATCGTTAAATCGCTTGTTTTAGGCTTATCAGGTGGCTGTCCAATTGATCAATTTTGGGACTGTTTTGGTTATGTTTTTTGCACCAAAATCTTCCTAGGTATGTTCCATATATCATACTTTAAAATCATGTGCATTGGTGTTCGTTTGATTGGTCAACTAGCTGTAGCTTGAAAGTTAGTATTCGGTTGTCTAGAATAGTGAATTGTTGCGTTTAACGCGAGGGTTGAAGTAATTAACGTCCAATTCAGTTCGGGTGGCTTCGGTTTGAGGTACAGGCTGTTGGAAAATTATTTTTATAAGTATTGGGGCTGAATTGGTTGTCGGTTACTCAAATGGGTCGGTACAACGCGTATTCACGTTTATTGAATAGTTGGTGTGTTGTGCTTGTGAGTTACCGACCCATCCAACTTGTGTGGTATCGTGTGGACTTGTAGGCTGTGAATTTATCAAATTGGGTCCACACGGGGCTGAGTTGGATGTTAAGTGCCTAACAACTCTTAAACGCACGTATTAGTCTCACCTAGTGTTTCCGGGGGTAATTTGGGAATTCTTTGTTATCGGGAGTAACTATGGGTCGGTTTGGTAAACATATGGCCCCGGGGGATGTTTTAATCGAAATGGGTGAGGTCGATGCTTTAGGTAACTTAAACCTTATTAGAAATCCTCGTAGGCTAAACGAGTCCCTTCGGTGTCGTTAGTAACTATTGTATATAATCCGACAGGCGCGTGAGTTGTGGAATTACTTAGGGGCCCTCTAGCTCGTGGTGACTTGGTGCCTTGTGTCAGGTGAGTTCATGATGCTCCTTTTCACTTTTTTCAAGTTTTGGGCTAGCATACACACCGAACTGTTTTTACTTGATAAACCACTTAAATGGTTTTGCATAGACTCACTTGTACTATGGTATGTTTTGTGATGATATTTAAGTATGTATACACATGTGATACCTTATGGACCATAGGCTTACTTGTAGTATGGTATATCTTGGAATAATATATATGTATGTTTATACAGATGTTACTTATGACCAATGATTGGCGATGTTAATTAGTCGTTATCGACTAAGGATGTTTACGTATGCCTACTTTGTGTTTGCATACGTTGGATGGAATGTTACGTGTTTGGGTTGTACGTGTGCTCGACCCTGATGTTATTACTTGGATGTTATGCATAGGGATATAAGTATATAGGTATGTAAGTATGAATACCTATCGTTTATTATGGCCTAACTGTTCATATCCCGTTTTATATTTAAACTCTTGGAATGATTTATATGTATGACAATTATTAAAACTTGAACTCACTCAGCTCAAGCTGACTTTGTGTGTATGTTAGTGTGAGTTGCAAGTTAGGAGGAGGATGCTTACCGCTTGAACGTGCTCGAGACTACTTGGACGGTTGAAGGCATATATAGTCTGGAATTTCAATAAGGGACACTGTTTCTTTTTAATTGTTACTAGACACGTTTAAATTTGGTTTTGGGCATAATTCCCGGGTTTTGGGAACTTGTTTTAGTACTTATGATTTTCCGCTGATTTTATACTCTGAACTAGTTTTTGAAATGAAATGAACTGTCTTGGGTTTAATAATTTGTTAAGTTTTCGGTATGATTACCAACTGTAGGATTACTGGGATTTGGGGTCTTACAAGTTGGTATCAGAGCCATGGTTCGAGGGATCCGAGCATTCCCGAATGTTTAGACTCGAACTGTAAGAGAAAAGACTAGATATGCCAACTGCGAGTAGCTGCACGCCAAGAGGTAACTTTAATTGTTTAGTCATTCTTTTGAGTTCTTAAAGTTCCATTATATGATTAAATGCTTAAGTGTTGGATAGAATGCTAATGTGGTAAGGGGCAGGAGGTGCTTAGGATGGGCGGGTAAAGTAAACGACTAATTACACTTGATCAACGTCATTAGCAGTTACCTTACATGTTTTAAATACTACTTGTACTTGACCATGTTAAAATTCTGTCTTTGTAGGGATAAGTCATGGTTAATACTCGTGTAGCTAAGAGAGGTTGTCCTAGTGTTCGTGGTCATGGTCGTAAGCCACGTGCCGAAGCCGAGAGTGAGATTCCAACTCCCTAGCAGGAAGAAACCTTGATTCATGAGGAGGGGGATAACCCCGCCTTAGGTCCTGCTATGTGCGCGGCAATCGCGGATGAGGTTTATCAGGTTCTCCATAGCGCCATTCCCGAGATCATTGCTGAGGCCGATAGAGCCATGGAGGAATAATTGGTTGGTAAGAGTTCGGATAAGGAAAGGAAGGGTAAGGAGACAAAGGCCGAGGAGGAAGAGGTGTTTGTGCCGAGTGAGGATGAAGACGAGGTTCGAGCTATTAGTGTATCTACCCGGGGTTGTTCGTATGGAGACTTTAAGAAGTGTGACCCTCCTTTTTTAGATGGTACTAAGGATGCATTGGTAGTACATTAGTGGGTGAGGGAGATGGAGGCCGTTTTGAGGGTTAGTAAGTAAAGGGGAAGACATGGTGACTTATGCTACTGTCTCGTTTCATTCCGAGGCGCTGTGTTGGTGGGATAATCTGGCACAGGCTATGGGTGATCGTTCTATTAGGAGGATGACTTGGGACGAGTTGAAGAAGTTGGTTCTTGATCAGTTTTGTCCTCCACACGAATTGGATAAGATTGAACAGGATTTCTTGACCTTGGAGGCGGGCAGTATGACGCATCAGGAGTATACCACAAAGTTTAATAAGATGGCTCATCTATGTCCCGATCTTGTTACTCCCAAAGCTAAGAGGATTAAAAAGTATGTGAAGGGTCTTCCGGTGGATATTCGTAGGGGCGTGGTGACCACCAACATGAGCTCCTTTAACTTGGTGGTTACCCTAGCGGGCACATTGCATGATCAGTGAGAGAAGTTACCGCCGACCGAGATTAGGAAAATGTGGAACTCAAATTCGTACGGTAAACGGCCCGGGGGAAACAACTTTAATTCGGCTGAGAAGAGGGTAAAGACTGAGACTTTGGATTTTAAGAGGAATACGACGTTCGGTAAATGCAAGAAGTGCGGGAAATCTCACAAGGGGGAATGTAAGCTTGGGTCTGGTTCCTGTTTCCGATTGTAACGCCCGTTAATTCTGGTTTCAGGAATTAAAGCTTGTAGAGCATGTATAATTCTCGGGATTTATTCGACATTTCTCGGGATCCTTCTCGTCACCCCGGTACGTTAAAATCACTTAACTTTCTCCCCAAGTTGCTACACACTTCATACTGGAGGGACTAGGGTGTAAATTATTTTATATCATATTATATATAAAAAAAAAACAAAAAAACCTAACCCTAATCCTATTCAGCGCCGATCGCAGCCAAGACCCCCCCCCCCCTTCTCGAATTTCTTCTGTCCAGCCGTGTTTCAACCGGAAAAACTTCAATTCAAGGTCGGTTTTACGATTCCCCATGTCTTTTACACCTTAATTGATCATATTAACGTGCTTATTGGTCGTTAAGGTTGAGTTTTGATGATAACAGTTTGCTGACAGATTTGTATACGTTTATTGTAGGGTTTGTAACGCAATGATAATCAACTGTTTTTGATCGATTCTTGATCCCATGATGTTCTACTTTGAATCTAGTTTCCAGAAAGGTATAATAAGTAATTTTTGGACGAGATTTGAATGGTTTTTATGATTTTATAAAATCGAGTGTCAAAGCTGATGCGGGATGTCGGATTCTAGTCTGTCTTCCCGACATCATAACTCTTTTTCAACAAGTCCAAATTAGTTGGTTCCACTTCTGGAACTTAATATTTTGAGTTAAGAATCAAAACTAATTGAAATCGTTTAATTTGGTTCGGTAATGAATTTTATAAAAATAAAACCATTTTGTTGCGCACTGAAATAGCTGCACATTCTTTTTTGTGTTGGAGGAATTTTTATGAATTTTTTGTCCACTAGAAAAATATAATAAAAATATTTTTATAAATCTAAGACATTTACTAAAGTCTGGTAAAAATTTAAAAATTTATTTCAAAGGTTATCCTATATAATTAAATCCATCTTCGCATGCTAAAATCTGCACGTTTTACTTGTTATTGATCGATAAGTTCGTTTTAGGCTTAACCGGAGGATGTTCAATTGTGTTCTTGTCGGGCCTGTATGAAGTGAGTTTTTGCACCACAATCTTCCTAGGTATGTCCTGTATATCATACTTAAAGATCATGTTCATAGGTGTTCGTTAAGTTGATCAACTAGTTGTAGTTTGAATGTTATGTTCGGTTGTCTAGAATTGTAGTTTGGTGCGTTTAACGCGAGGGTTGAAGTGATTAACAAACAATTCAGCTCGGGGACACTTGGTTTGATGTACAGGCTGTTCAAAATTCATTTTTATAAGTCATGGGGCTGAATTGGTTGTCGGTTACCCCAACGGGTCGGTACAACGCACAATTTTGTTTATTGAGTAGTTGGTGCGTCGTATTTGCGAGTTACCGACCCATTTGACTCGTGTAGCGTTGTGTGGACTTGTTGGCTGTGATTTTATCATGTTGGGTCCACACGGGGCTGAGTTGAATGTTAATGGCCTAAACGACTTTTAAACGCGCGTATCGGTATCACTTAGTGCTTCCAGGGGTAATTTGGGAATTCTTTATTCCCGGGAGTACCTACGGGTCGATTTGGTGAATGTGAGACCTCAGGGGCTGTTGTGAGTAAGTTTTATGAGGTCGAGGGTTTAGGTAACTCGGACCATGTTAGAACGTCTCGTAGGATAAAC
This sequence comes from Bidens hawaiensis, assembly GCF_021521415.1. Classification (NCBI taxonomy): domain Eukaryota; kingdom Viridiplantae; phylum Streptophyta; class Magnoliopsida; order Asterales; family Asteraceae; genus Bidens; species Bidens hawaiensis. Next base: position 16,539 of record NW_027495713.1, on the reverse strand, counting down.
GAGTCATCTTGATGTCATTAGTATTGATTGAATGTAAACTGACAGGTGTTTGAGTTTTGGGATTTCTTAGGGAGTCTCTAGCTCGTGATGAATCCGCGTCTTGTATCAGGTGAGTTCTTGATGCCTCGTTTAACTCTTTTTAAGTTTTGGTCTAGCATGTACACCTAAGCGATTTTGCTTGATGAAATGTTTTAAACGATTTTACATAGGCTTGCTAGTATTGGTAGGCCTTGGAATGTTAAAGAATGCGTGTATGTATATATATATATATATATTAGAATGGCCAATATTTGGTGAATGTTGTAGTCGTCTCGACTACTGAATGTTGCGTATGCCTACTTTGTGTTTGCATGCGCTGAATGTTACGTGTTTGGGTTGTACGTTTTCTCGGCCCTGAATGTTATTATTGAATGTTATATATTTATATATATAGGAATGCACGTATAGAGATGCTCATACGTAAGGATGATTATTTATTGAATGTGGTGACCTAACCGATGTATTTCCGTTTACCGTTTTAAAACCGTTGGAATGATTATTAAGACTTTTGTTACTTATTTAAAACTTGAACTCACTCAGCTTAAGCTGACTTTGTGTGCATGTTAGTGTGAGTTTCAGGTTAGGAAGAGGATGCCTTATCGCTTGGACGTGTACGAAGCTACTTGGACGGTGAAGAGCATACATGATTTGAAGATTTTATTATTAAACATTTATTTTTAAAAATTTTATTAAAAGATAATTATGTTGGTTTTGGGCAAAATTCCCGGGTTTTGGGAACTTATTTTATTATTTACGTTTTCCGCCGAATTATACTCTGTGATGCTTATTTTAATGAAAAGGATTGTTTTAAGTTTAATTATTTTTGACGAGTGTTTTGCATGATTACCAACTGTGGGGTTCCGGGGGTTCGGGGCCTTACACCGATGCGATAAGGTTGGACACCCCCATTACGAGTGTCCGTCGTTGACTTGTTTCCGCTATAAGGGGGCCCGCCACTTGGCATCAAATTGTCCTACTAGCAAGGCGGGGGGGGGGGGGGGTCCGATCAAGGGACTTCCTCGAGGGGGAAGGTGGAAGAAAAGCCGAAGGTCAGGGCGAGGCCTTCAACATCTCTAAGAGGGAAGCAAAGGACAATGCGAACGTTGTTACAGGGTACATTTCCTTATTCATCTTTATAATCTACCGTTTATAATTTCTCATTCTTTTGGAAACGTATGTGTGATCGTGTAGCTAAGTAGTAGTGTAATATTATTCCAGGTACCTTTTTACTTGATGAATTACAGGCATCGGTTTTATTTGATTCGGGTGCCAGTAGAAGTTTTATGTCTACCGCTTTCTGTTCCACGTTGAATAAATTACCTGATCGCGTAGTCGATGTGTTTGAGGTTGAGGTCGCCGTAGGAAAGTCCGTTTCCGTGTCTAGGGCTATTCAGGGTTGTTCCATCGAGTTGTCTAGGTATAGATTTCCGGTGCGGCTGTAATTGATGCCGCTTGGCTATTTCGATGTGGTGCTTGGGATGGGCTGGCTTGCAAGTGTTGATGCTCAGATCATTTGTGGTCAGAAACTTGTATGTCTTATGTCAGGACCGTGAGTCGGGTGAAACCTTAGAAAAGGTTGACAAGTGGGAACGAAATAACAAACATGAAATGATAATAAGGATATCCAACAAGTGGGAACGAAATAACAAACATGAAATGATAATAAGTAATCAATAAAAGCACATTCAAAGACAAAGATTCACTGTATTAAATGAGTCATTAATGAAACAGTGAAAGGAATGTCTAGGGTTTCGTGCGTGACAGCGGCGACGGCAGTACGAGGATACAAATAGAATATTCTTTTAGAATGTTTCTCGTATTCTGTGCATCCTTATCCGTACCCGTCTCGTGCCCTAAATGAAACCTAGGACCCCTATTTATAGACTCTGGCATTCCTTCTAGAAGTTCCAAATCATTACATAATGAAATATATAAAACAATACAAGTGTTGAGTCCTCGAGCAAGATAGCAGTCTTGCTCGAGCAGACTCACTATGCTAGGTATGCTCGATGATTGTCCTCAAGCATAATTTACTTAGAATATCTTCAGTGAAGATATTCTCCTCCAGCAAGCTTCATTCTTCTTGACTAATTCATGCGTTGCTCGAACTAGTCCATCGAGCAAGCTCATTCTTCTTTACGTCTTCAGTCATCTTATTCAGCAATCTTTAGCATGCTCGGATGTAAATTTTGCTCGGGTAACTGAATTGTGCTCGAAGTCCTTGCTTTGATCACGTGACATCTTCTTATTGCATCCATGCTTGTCCCCATGTGCTCGATCATCCTGTGCTCGTAACACTTGGTTAAAACTTGTATGATCAAGCTGTTTGCTCGATTGGCAATCCATGCTCGATAGAAGAACACTCTTGCTCGTTGAAGTGTAGCTTGCTCGAAGCCTTAACACTTAGAAGAATTTAACCATTTAAGGTTCTGAAGACCTTGCTCGAAGTAGTAAAACCATGCTCGATCGTCTAGGCTTGCTCGAAGTCCATACTTAGCCGTTTTCTGAGGAGGTTGAGAAGATTCCAATCTTCCTTATCAAAAATCCGACCCAACAATCTCCCCCTAGATTGGAACAAGCTCAGATGCACCAAAACATACTTGCATAGAGTTACACATGTATCAAACATAAAAAATATATCATTCAAGAACATGTCATTTCATTACATAAATAGAAATTCTGCCTCTTGGGCATTACACATTAAAGTTTTTACATTAAATACAAAACACAATTACAAAGATAAACAGAAATAAAATTAATTGTCATTGAGCTTCCATTCTGCTATCTTCTTCTCCTCTTCCTTGTGTCAGATTCTTCTTTCCTTTGCTTGACAAGGGCTGCCTTTTGTTTGATCATATCAAGTTCCACAGCATCAGAGGAGTCAATGGGGAATTCTGTATCAATTAAGTCTTGTAGATCTTGAGGGTGCATGAATTTAAGATCTCCATCATTTCTAATCACAGCGATGGGTATTCCCAACGCATTCCTCAGAGAAATTGAGTCGTTATACTGGTTGTATGAGATGAAGGTGATTCTTCCATTAATCTGAACCACAGAATTTGGTTCTCTCATCTCTTCCCTCATAGCTAAGCATTCCTTTAGAGTTTTCCTTTTTCCATGTGAGCTGCTTGCTTGGGATTTCCTTCTCTTATCTTCAAACAGAGAGAGCTCCAGAATGTGTACTTCATTTATTCTCTTGTTCCTTTTGTCCCTCTCTGCTTGACTCCTTATCTCTTTCCTTTTTTGGTTGAGAAATGGGAAGCCCTTTTCTGCTTGTTCTTTAAGAAATTTGGAAAGCTCGTTTCTTTGTTGTCCAGCCAATTGACCTCTGTTTTGATTGTCATGAAGATCCAGTGTAGCCATCTTCTTCAATTGTTCCTTTGAAAAGTTTCTCAAATCATCTCTAAATATGATGAGAGTTTCTTCTTGATCTTTAGTAACAACCCTCAAGGTCTTGGATCTTTTGTCAAAAAAGAGATGTGTGGGCAAATTTAAATTTCTTGGTGGCTCAGGCCTCATAATCTCAGACCTTGGGGTTCGGCTTGAGCTTCCTAGAGTATTTGACTTTATTTGATGTAGCCCAGCCTCTTCGTACCATCATTTATGGAGTATTTGACTTTATTTGAACTACTAGCCTTGACATTTTTGCACCCTTTTTGTGAAGTGCACTTATCATTTCTGTTCGAACTTCTTCTTCGGCTCTCTTCTTAGCTTCCTGCAATTTTCTTTGGGTTTCCAAATACAGTTTCTACTCTCTATTGTATATTTCAATCAATTGTTCATGACTCATGAGGCATGTTTTGAAACTGTTCTTCGGTCATCCCTTTCTCCATTACTATCCTCTTTAACATCTGTACCCTTTGAGGGTCTTCAAACCATATTTTCACTTCTTCTTCCTTCTTCTTGGCCTCATCTCTCTCCTTTTGCAATCTCATCCTCAACTCCTGTTATCTCTCATATTTTTCTTGACTCTTTTGATCTTTGTGAGAGGCTTTTACTAGTTGAAATTTTCTTTTCAATTCTTCAGGAGAAAGATTTATTAGGAAATTATAGCTGTAGCCGTACAGTTGAAGAAACTTTATGTCATTATGTTTAGCCTTTAATGCTTCATAGTTTGTTTCATCACGGGCTTTCTTTTCAACTCTGTTTTTGCTGCTATCAGACTCTTTCATCACTTTTTCTGTCTGTTCCTTCTTCTTTGTCACCTTTTTCACATACTCTGAAATATTTTCTACAAGAGCATTCTTGTAAAGTCTGTCTATTGTGTCAAATGATTGCAAGTTCAGGAATGCAGGCTTGTGTCCAGCTTTAATCAAAGTTTCTCTTTTTTACTTTCTCATTTTCCACCCTTCAGCTTCTTTGGCTAAGTCTTCTTTGGATAATCTTTGAAGGTACTTTAAGTCATAGTCCAAGCTAATCAAGTAATCTCTGTCTTCATTCTCCTCTTCAACACCTTTTCACTTCTCCTTCACTATCATCTTCAATATCAATAGTTTTTTCAAGATTGTGGAGTGCCCCAATCATTGGTTCTTACACTTTCATCGATTTAGCCTTTTTCCTCTCTTCAAGCTTCTCCAATCTCCTCTTGTACCCCATTACCTTTACTGATTTTTGCCTTTTCGACTTAGGTGTTTCAATCTCAGCTCCGTCTTTTCTTTTGAATGATTCTTTTGCTTCAGGTTCTGGTTCAGACTGTTCAGTTAAGATTGGTTCTGTTGGGACTGGTGAGTTAGGTGGAGTCATTTCAGTTTCTGGTTCTTTATCAAACACTTCTTTAACAGCAGGTTCATCTATATGAGTCTCTTCATTCTTTTCTGTTATTTCATGAATAATGGGTTCATGTGCTTCAACAGGCTTGTCAGTTTTTGGTTCTTCATCAATGATTTCTTCTGTTACTGGCTCTTTTTCATGGGTATTCTTATCTTCTTCATTTACTTCATTTACAACTGGTTCAGTAGTCTCAGTTGGTTCTTCGACCACTGGTTCTCTTTCTTTGCTTTTTTCAATAAAATCTCTTTGAGCCTTTCTGGCGGCCATCACTATTTCAGGATGATGCCTTTCTGGTTTGTTTAAAATGTCTATCAAATCCTTCATTATGACCAGTTTTACTATTGTACTTGCAGAGACTTCAACAGTTTCATCTTCTTCATGACTGACTGGACCCAATCCAAGTTCTTGTTCATTTTCATTCTCCATCTCAGGATTGGCATGTTCAGATTCAGTTAATATTGGCTCTTCAGGCTCACTTATCACTGGCTCTTTAGTTTGTGTATGCTCTTGTTCATCATCATTCAGTTTTGCGTTTAGAGCATCCAGTGTGGCCTTGATTGCCTCATCTGCCTCCTTTGTTAATCTCTCATTCTCCTCATCCTTTTCTTTCATTTGGATCAATGTTTCAAAGACTTCTTGGGGAATTTCCTCCTCACTTTCTTGATTCAGAGACTCCAAATCTTCATTCATTAATCTTATGGCAGTCTTTATAGATTCAACTTCTGCTACATCAGGATCAATTACATTTTCTTTGTGAAGTTTAGCATCACCGGATTGAGCTTTGTGCTGGGACTTGGGAATGTAAGTCATCATCAGTTAAAGCAATCCCTTTCCCTTTTCCTTTTTCTTTCCTTTTCAACTTATCCTCTTCAGTTTCATCTTCATTTTCACTCTCCCTCTCATCACCAGATTCTCCATATTCATATGCTTGATTTATCATGTTTAATGCATCTGATTGTCTAACATCCACAACTTCTTCATCAGAGCTGGCATATATGTCTCCAATCACTATTAATCCTTCTGCACTATCCTGTTCTGTTTCAACAGGTTTCTCCCCCTGATTTGGTGCATCTGAGGTCTTCTCAACTTCATACTGCCCCTATAGGGTTCGAATTTTCAGTAGTGCCTCATTTAACGCAGCCTCCAACGCTTTGTTCCTGGACTCCAAAACCGTATTCTTCTCCCTCAGCATGATATTTTCTGTCACACCCTCAAAATCCACTAACGGATTTTTACCGTCAGAGGGTGTGAACTAACAGGATCGGATTCATTAGTTATAATCAAACCATAAAAACATTTAAATGAAACTATGTGCGTAAGCGTAAAATAAACCAAAAGATAAAAGTTGCGTCACGCAGGACGACTTAAAACCCCATAACAACAGTTAAAATCAGTTTGCATAAACAAAAGCATTTCAGATAATGCATGATCCTATACCGCGCGCCCGCCTCGGCTACCTGAGAATAACATACTAAAAGTGTCAACACGGGGTTGGTGAGTTCACAAGTTTATATAAAATAAAGCGTTTAGCGTTTGCGTTCAGCGTTTTGCGTTCAGCGTTTTGCGTTAAGCGTTTTGCGTTACCAGATAGTGTTATGTCAATTATATATCTATAGGTAGCTATCCTATAAAACAAGTATTACTAAGTGTTCGACACCGAAGCTGACTGTTTATCATTTGCCTTGCCACCAGGTCTATCCCGACCATGGTATGTGTTTAGCCAAGATTACACCCACTCGACCTCCAGTCGAGTTTAGCGTTGGGTGGGGTTTGTCAAACCCAGTAGTACTACTCAACAATGACTCGCTATTATCCAATATTAAACGGTTCGATGTGAATGAAGGACTTTAGTTATTGCGTTTGCCACTTAGTCTTTACAAGTGATATATAATCTATATTAAAAAAATCTTAAATGCGTTTTCGGAGTATGTTATCTCCCCCAAGTGAAAAGCGTTTGAAAACAGTTTAAAAGGGGTAAGTGAACTCACTGTTTGCGAAGAAATTCCCAAATTAAATCACCAAGATGCGCGTTACAGAAAAACTCTCTCTAGCGTTCTAAAACAACAAAGAGATTTTTCTAAGTGTCGGAATATTATCGAGCCTCTAGACCCGGCACATAATACCTATGCACACAACAGGTTTCGTGTTTCGTTTGTGAATCGTGTGTGACTTTAACAAGTGTATTTGTGATACGTTACATATGTGAGCAATTATTTACGTGTCATGTATTCATAATGTACATCACTAGCAATTACTCCCCGTAAGGGTAATTTGGTCAAAACACGACAATTAATTAGCAATCATTCCCCTCAAGGGCAATTTGGTCAAAACACGATAATAAATTAGCAATCACGTTGTTTCATGCAACTTTCACAAAATTCAGCAACTAGTTTCTTAACGACAGAATTCTACTTGAAAAACTAGTCTATCCCACCGATCATAGCATCACAATTAATTTACCAAAAATCATCACAAAAGAATATATGTCATAGGTTTCCAGAACATATTTTATTATATTTTTATTCCACATAGGTTTCTCACAATAATCAAATCTTTACAGAAAACTCATAACAGTCAAATTCATGCGTAACAGAATGTTATTTGAAATTCCCGTTAAACAAAAAATCCAACAAATGCAAGACCACTTGGGTTAGGTTCCTAACTCAACAAGTCAACTTCCAGAAGTGTAACCAACCTAATTGGTCTCGTAGTTCATGAGATATGCTAATTACAAAACAACCTAACAGAAGGTCTCACAATTCAGATTCGCACTTCAGTTTTGTAAAATCATAAAGATTAACTTTTACTCGTCCAAAAATTACAAAATTGGACTTTATAAAAACTAGACTCAACAAAGTACCCTGTAGTGTTAACAACCTCAACCAATTTCCACATTAACATTTATTTACAGTCGTCTAAACATAACTTACAATCTGTCCAGTACCAGTTTTGACCTTTAATCACAATTAAATCGTTTGACCAACCAAAACACCTCCAAATTTAGCGTGGTTGGACTTTCTGAAAACTAGACTCAGAGTACTACCTTTTAGAATCATAATTTGCTCAGTTTGCTTTTATATTCAACAAGTTACACATCATTCAATCTTAACAATCACTGCTGTCAAAAACTCAGCAAGCCTAAACAATCATCTAACATGCATCCTAAGCATACGACATAACCCAAAACATGTAATACACATAATTAATCATAGAAAATCAGTAGCAACCCTCTAGGGTTTACAAACAATCAACGATTCATCAATCTTTCACCGTTCAAAATCACATATGATCCTCAATATCAACAACCAATACATAATCAATCATCCTCTAGCAATAATCAATCATAAGAACACTTAATATAATATTCAATAGTTAGGGTTTCATATTTATACCTTAAAACACAGAAATAAACCAAGGAAACGTGAGGGGTGCTTAGAAACGAGTGTAGGATGCTCCGATTATGAAGAATCAAGCTTAAACGAGTGTGATATGTGTGTGTGTGAGGCTGCCGTCGCAAGAGGGAGGGGAGAAAGGGGCTGGCCGATCGGGTTTGTGAGGGAGAGAAGGAGGTTAGGGTTTTAATATTATTAATAATAATATATTACACTTTGGTCCCTCAACTTCTAACTTGTACTTTTCTAGCCTAAATTAACTAGTTTGCATCTTGAGTTAGCGTTTTATACTATGTTATCACATAACACATAAGTCTAACACATAATTATCACATAATTATTGTTTTGACGTTTTTCGTTTATTCACCAATCGTTTGCGTCAACTCGTTTGCGTTTCGGTGCAATTCCCGAAAGACTACACATGTAGTAAGTGTTAAGAGTCATTTAAACCCTAGTTTAAATGTAATGAGGTGTGCGTTATAGATTCAGTGATCTTTAAGTTTGAATTGACGGAGTTGAGTTAACGGAGTTAACCTGAAATTGACGATTGTCACATTTTCAAACTCCAGTTTGTCATTTTCACTGATAATGTCATACAGATTCAAACTTGAAGGTGGGGTTTCTTGAGTCAGCTTTGGTGTAGGTTCAGAAAAGGGTTCTCATTCAGTAGTTTCTAAAGATGGGACATTATAGGGCTCAGGTTCTGTAGGAAGTGGTTGTGATGGCTAGGTAGTGGTAGTGGCATGGGTTTCTTTTAATGGAGAGGATGGTGGGGTTTGAAGATGTGTATCTTGATCAGGTTGGGCAGGTTGGGAAATAGGTGTTGTGATGATGGGTACAGTAAGTGGTGATGTTGGTGATGAAGGTATATGAGTGTCATTAATTAGTTCAGTGTCTGAGATGGCTGGTTCAGTTGTAGCTGGTGAGGAAGGAGTATTATCATTTACATCATTTAGGTCAACGGAGTCCGTGTCATCGTTGTAAACTTCAGGTGGTGGTGAATCTGGTGGAGTTATCTTCTCAATGGTATTAGCAACATCGGATATAACATTTGCCCCAAATACGTCGTCATCCATACCTTCTGCAGCTCCACCCTCAACTGGTTCATTTGTTTCATCATTTACCTCCAAACTTGGTTCTTCATTGCCCCCTTGATTTGCAGTAACATCCATCTCAGTGTCTCCACCTATTATCTCTGCATCATCTCCTTCATGAGCAATAAATTCAATTTGAGGCATAATCACATCTTGAGCATGTTCAACATTAATCACATCCATAGCAATATCATCATTCGGACCATTATCTCCTCCATCATTCTGATCATTGTCATCATCACCACCATAATCATTTCCATCATCATCCTCTTCATCATCACTGTTCCCAGGGGTTCTAGGTACATTAATAGCTCCTAGTGCTGGCACAAGTAACCATCGGAGTACATCCCAATAATCATTATCTTTAAAGTTTCTCTTGGCATCTTTCATGCGTTTGCAGATATTGGGATCTTGTAATCTCAATATCTGTCCTGTTCGTTGAAGATCCGGTAAAGCTCTGTTTATTAAAATTTATAGGAAACGAGAATACATAAGAAATCTCTGATTGAATTCTTTCTCTGCATTGGACACTAACCCTTGAAAGATTATTCTTGAAATGTTGAAGGGTTGTTGGTAGAGTATCGCCATAGTGAGAGTCTTTAGCTCTCTGCTCAATAATGTCCAAGTCCCTCTCCTAGGAGGTAAGGACTGGATAACGTGATGGATCAGGAACCGGTAGATAAGTGGAAAACTTCCTTTTTGAAACTGTCCCTCCTTTACTCCTCATTGGTATCCCATAGTCTCTTGAAAGACTCTCAACAATCTCGGGACCGAGAAAGATGGTTGAGCATCAAAATTGTCATTAAGTTCCAATACAGCTGTGATAGAGGCTTCGGTTACTTCAATTTCATTATTGAGGATAGTGGCCTCAATTCTCTTTCCGTTCACATCATTGACATAGGTCACTGACCTCAAAAAATCAGTAATATGGTTCCTGTAAATTGTGGGGTTCTCAGTTAGTGCTATCCTCAAGTTGGAGTTTCTGAGAAAAGTAATCATGTTTTCCAACTCCATGTTCTCATCATCAAGCTCTAACTGAGCACTCATATAGTGCCTCTTCTCGAATTTGAAAGCCACCAGTTTTGCAAAATAAAAAATATGTCAGTACACAAAGTTGTAGAACTAATAATCGAAGATGAGTAGATGATAATAGCGTCTTCAATAACCTGTTCTGTAGTAATATGCGTACCTGCAAAAACAAGTAAACAATTAGTTCGTGAATCAATTAGAAACCCTAATTTCGAAATCGGTGTGACGATTATCGAATAACAATGTCTTACCGAAGTTGAAACAGAGCTAATGGTTGTATTCGAAGTAAAATCGAGTAAGTATTAGAGTATTTGAGCAAGCAGAAGATAACACGAGCAAAGGAGTTTGCGTTTAGGTTTAATAGAGAGTCGAAGAAATGTGTGAAAAAGTTTCTAAGTCCCCCTTTTATACCTAACGTTTGGGTGGTACAATACCTCCTTTTGTCGTCTAGTGCACGCCAATTGTTATTTAATTCAAATTTAATGTACCTCCTTTGCTCGAGCATGCAGCCAAATGGACAGATGTAACCAACTGTACTTGAGTACTTAGAACAAACCCTTGCTCGATGTTCTTAAAATAGAATGCCTTAGAGCACTAGTATACTTGAGACAGTGTGCTCGAATAGACTTGTGCCCGATGCCTTAGCCAAATGTTGAATGATCATTAGATTACTTGTTTGAGTATTGAGTCATACTTTAGGTGTAGTGTGCTCGAATGTACTTAGAAGAAGTTATTCAATATATATGCCTTTGACACACCTGTAATCTAACCCTACTCGACTCTGCATCATGCTCGAGATACTTAGAAATCTATCACGACAATACCCTATGCTTGAGATGCATTCTTAATAGTGTTAGAACCTTTGCTCAACTGACTTAGATTGCTACATCTCAATGTGCTCGATGTACCCTTATGCTCGAAAGCCTTAACATATTAAATCTTTCCATGCCTATACTCGAACTGTGAGTTCTCAATCGGATCTAGATCTTTTGATTACAACGATGTTCATGTTGATTATATACACGGTTAGGCTAGGTATACTTTAGTGTGTGTACTGTGTGTGTTGAGAAAGCAAATGGGCAGAGTAACAAGAGGGAATCAGGAAAATATCAGAACTGTTATGTTATAATAGTTTACAGGGGGTGTATATAGATGATGACCCTATTCGTTAAGATAAGCTTAACGAATAGGTCATTTGTTACAATTACTTAACGAATAAACAAACTTATTCGTTAATACTTTAATGATAGCGAATAGCCCACATTCGTTATGTTCCATTCGTTAAACTTGGTTAACGAATGGGACTTACATTTAAGATGAATGTGACACATTCGTTACGGAGTAACGAATGTGCCTTACACTTAGGCAAATTTACATTTATAACCCTTATACTATTAAACTATTACATTATCAAAATCAATAAAGACCGAGACGGACAAACCATGTATCAACAAACTCCCCGTTGTCTCGAGCTCTTTATCTTTCATCTTTGGAATATCTTGGTCTTCCAGTCAACACAACTATGAATCTTGTATGCGTAACAAACTCTAACAACCTTCTGAAACTGCATAGCAAGCTTGTAGTCGCATACGTTAGCAAACCTGATCTAACTTGTAAATAAAGCATCGTTGTCAGACTCAGATAAGTTAACCAGCCACATTGGATCAATCACACGTATCTTCTTTGTGTTTGAACCATGACCGAATCCATAACCGCTTCACCTGTATGATTGTCGTAGTACCAGTAACTAAACGAGGTGAATAGACTTTAAGGAAAGATCTTCATTGGAACTCTATTCATCGTCTTTGACGGCTTTACTTGCAATATCATCTTTCTCCAGCCTATGCGAGTATCAATCTCATCAATATACTTGTGAGTCGGCACCTGTGGCTTGAAGAACTTGAAACCGAAATGAGTTTCATGTAATAACTACTTATATAACCATCCAACCCACTGATCTTTCCCATGATTCACGAACGGTCTGTTTGCTAGTGTTCTCACATCCCATCTAGGCATAGATAAGATATCGTGTGGCTTCTTGAAGTAATAAATACCATACTCCCTTTTCACGATGTATACTTTAAGTTCGGAATCAAACTGCCACGCAATCAAATCACCCTTGACATCTTTTGCTGGCCTGTACTTTTTCATCTGGTATGCCGATGTTCGAGCCTTTGCACTTTGACTTCCTCTCGTTCATGATAATGAAAGGTCTCAATCATCTTGTTCATCTTTGTTACATTATGCTCAAACATACCATCCAAAGCACATTTACGCTTTTTCTCAACGTGACTTGTTTCAGCAGCTTTCCATTTTTCTCTCTCTTCTTGTAATCGACGCTCCGCTCCATCAAAATGCTCTGCAGTGAAAAACGGAATACCTGAGTCGTTGTTGTTATTGTTGTCAGTGTAGAACTCAGGGTACTCCTCAGCAGTTATGTCTTCAACCTCTACCTCATCAAAATCAGACACATTCCCGTGGGGAATGCCTGTATTAGTACTTTCCTCTATTTCAATATCCACATCCACACTCTTTCCCAACACATCCACCTCATCTTCATTTAGATACAGAAGCAAGGCAATTTGTTCTTTTGTTAATGAATGATCAACAAATTCACCTTCTTCAATCTCATCCGCGTTCACCATACTATACACTACTCCGTTCATATTTGCTGGAATGACATCAATCGGTTTAGCTCTCGTGTAATCCTTGTATGGTACAATCTGCAACTGATTATCTCCAGATCCACCACCAGCACTCGCATCAGTCTTATTACATGCCGACGGTGTAGAACTACCGCCCGGTTGCTGATCTACCCCACCACCTGTACCATCTTGATCATCTTCATCGTTCTTTAATTTCTTCAACTCATCGTCTTTACAAGTCAACTGAAGAATGATCTCATCCTGTTTATCCAATCTCTCCCCCTGAGCAGCAACAAGGGCTCTAAGTTCCCTGTTTTCACGTTGAGTGAACTGAATTTGTCGCAACAAATTTCTTTGCGCTAACTCATAGGCAGTTCTATCAGCTTGCATTTAAGTCTGTTGAAGGTGCAACAGATTCATCATATGAAACCATTGAGTTTGAAGATTCAAACCAAAGAAATTAGGATGAATTGGTTGTAACTGACCCTGAGGACGAGTAAAAGTCATATATGAGTGCTCAGGTCTCGGCAACTGTGTAGGTGTAGCAGGAGTCACTGGAGTAGTAGGCTGCGGTGTAGGCATACGAGCCAAAACAGTCTGAAGAATGTCACCAAATACAGGATCTGGTCGTGAAGTAGTAATCAAGGTCATAGACAGAGTTACCGGAGATACTGGCATATGAACCGGAGTCGGTGATCTTGGAATCTGCTGAGGCGCAGGAGATGTGGGAATAGGATCTGAAATAGATACCGGAGGAGTAGAACGAACAAACGGTTGACTAGGAATCTCAATACCTGATCCACGTCTAACCCGTTGCTTCTTTACTTTATCACTCTTCTCCACCATCAGTTCTTTCCCTTTACGTTTACGTTTCTGCTCATAACTTAACTCAACTTGTGGTCCTGGACCACCATCATCACCATTTCCACCATCACCACCTTCACGTTCTGAGTCGGAGTCATCATGAATCCAACAATCATTAGGTGGTGCAACATAATCAATATTCACCAAATGACCAATCAAACGCTTGAACTTGGTCGATCTGCAAGACTCTGACCTCGGTACGATCTCAAACGTCTCATTGTTTCGTCATCCATGTGCTTCAGCTTCTTAACATCATCTTGATCTTTAATCAAGTCCGACTGTAGATCATTGATTATCATCTGTAAAAACCTTGGATACATTAAAAACTTATGGCGACTCGTCAAGTTTTCCTTCAAGTGATAATAAACCAATTCAGAGAAATTGAATGGTTTATTTAACACTAAGGCAACGAAAGCAGATTGAAATATTGATCGGCATTCATCGAATCCACCTTTACGTCCTCTGAGACAGTGTATCAACACATGCAACAAGTACTTGTATTGTTCACACAAGTTAGCCTTGTTGTACATAGACCGACCCAAATCGCCATTATACTTTACTCGACTAAATAACCCTCTAATCAAATCTTTCTCGAACTCACACCGATCGTCAATAGTATCAATAAAGCCCAACGAGTCTCGAATCACTCCAACATCGATCACCACTCATTTGTCTAGAATAACAGCCTCTATCTGATTCTCGGCTTCATTCAATCGGGCAGTATCCCAGAACACACGAATAATCTTCTGATAAACCACAGTGCGAGTAGATATGGCCTTGTAAATTCTCGAACGAGTCAAGAAGCTGATCATCCCGCCAAAGATAGGTGTATCATCAAATTTCGGCTCAAGATAGGAACAAATATTATGACTTTCATTCCACGATAACAGTGGAGCTTGCTCGGGATCAGGATTCTGAATGTTTTCGTCAGCCATTTCTGTTAAAAACAAACAATATCACACATTAGAATAATATTTAAATATTAAAATCTGCATAACGAATGCCTATCTCATTCGTTAAGAGATTTAAATGAATAAGACATTCGTTATACATTAACAGTCTCCATTCGTTACCTTTAACGAATCAACCCTATTCGTTGACTTATGTCATATTAATCAACTATCATATAGTTAACGAATTAACTATCAAATAGTTAACGAATCAACCTGATTTGTTATGCTTCATTTGTTAACAAATTAAGTAACGATTATGACTGCTATTCGTTATATGGATAACGAATCTGACTTCATAAATCTATTTGACTAATCCAGAGTCAATTTACATTCAATTTTGACTAATCAAAGTCAATGACGACGATGAATCTCACAAAAACAATGAATTGTTTAATACATTCAACGATTAACTCTCACAATCATGATCGAAAGATAGGTTAATACACTGAACGCGAACCATTAGTCACCATTTAATTCGATTATACATTTTAATGGTTGTTCACCGTATGATTAACATGCATTAAACAAATTAATCAATTAATCACTCAAATAACCAACAAACTTTCATAAATCTCATACGATGATGTTCGCCATTACCTATATAACACAACAGAATCAACTTATTAGTCTAAAACGCAAGTATAGGATTTTGAAAAATTTTGGCAAGAGTTCTTTTAGGGAGATGAATGAATATGAATAGGCGAATGAGATCCCATTCATCTGTCCTTGGGATTATAAACCCTCAGACTTCACACACCTCGAGGTTATTCGTTCAAATTTTGAACTAACGAATGGCCTCATTCGTTAACTTATTATCCTGATTCGTCAATCCTTTTAGATGAATAAGGATTTATTCGTTAAACTTTAACGAATATACGTTATTCGTTAACGTTTCTAACGAATAAGAGTGTAATTCGTTAAAATCGTAACGAATTATACATCAAATCCATTCCATTCGTTAATGGTCACACGAATGTCTTCCATTCGTTATGCACAACGGAAGCGAATGAAGATATAACGAATAAGAAACTTATTCGTTATGTTTAAATAACGAATGACTTTACATTCGTTAAACCATTTAACGAATCACCATTTTCCTTAGCGAATGAGAATCAATCTCATTAAGGAATTAAATATTCAACAAAACCAATTAGGGTTTTGATCAATGAATTTAATATTCAATTAAATCTACTTTAGGTTTTAATTGCATACCTTAAAATACCCGATCAACCACTGATCGGTAATGTTTAACTTAAGCGGATTTGTACGTTAAAAATCAATTGAAGATATGTTAAGCACGATTAACTTAAACTTTTTGGGGATCAAAATTTTCTTTTTCTTTTGATGTATTCGCTAGCTTGGTAAATCGAAACTAAAGCAGAAATGAAAAAAGAAAGAAAAATCTTTTCGGATTTTCGAAAAAAATTCAAAGAACAAATAACAAAAAACATTAAACAACTGAGCTATCAAAGCAATACATATTTTTGTGAGTTGAGCAGGGAATCATATTGACGAAAATATCACTAAGTAACACTTCAATTTCGATGATTATTATACACGTAACCCAACGATGATTGCAGATATAATTGTCCTTTTGAACATTTCACAGACTTGTCGGAAACTTTACGATATGCTTTAATTTGGTTCAATTAGGCACGAAACCATATGTGGACCCCATCAATCAGATATAACATTTCTATCTCTTAGATAGTGAATTTCACATGTACGTTTTTCTTTGATTTTCCAAATTTTG